>NW_024068022.1:0-297818 GCF_009389715.1 Phoenix dactylifera | reverse complement strand
TAAGAAATGTCTAGGCAAGTTCCCATGATTTTTTAAGGACTTATTGAAGAATTTTTAAGATGAAAAGAAAAAGTTCAGGGACAGCCGAGACGTCTCTGGCACAAACAGGAAGAACTGGCACGTCTGGAGACGTCCCCGGCACCTGCCGAGTCGTCCCCGCGATAGCGGAGTCGACTCTCTCAGTAGCGGAGTCGACTCTCTCAGTGGCGGCAGAAAGGCAGTTTTCAAGAGATATGCGCGAGACGTCCCCACCGTACGCGGAGTCGTCCCCGCAAGTAAAAAGCAGACTTCCCGAGTCGTCCCCGAGGTAGCGGAGTCGGCTCTCTCAGGGTTTTCTAGAGGATGTCATTTTCGGTGATAAGGCAGCGGAGACGTCCCCTGAAAGAGCGGAGTCGACTCTCTCAGAGAATTCCAGAAGACATGTTTTTCGGAGTTATAACAGCGGAGTCGTCCCCAAGGCAGCGGAGTCGTCCCATGCAAAAAGTGCAAACAAGCCGAGACGTCCCGTAAAGTACAGAGACGACCCTCTCAGAAAACAGAAAAAACAAGGATTCAAACGATACAATTCCAGAGTCGTCCCCGTAAAGTGCCGAGTCGACCCCAAACAAAGTGAAAAGTAAATTTATACAGCCGAGACGTCTCGCGTTGAAGCGGAGACGTCTCCGGAGCGCCTGGGACGCGACTGACAACTTTCGCAGGTTTGGTTTGAATTTCAAATCTCTTTTACTTTATCTCTAACGGCTATATTTGCTTTTTGGGCTATAAAAGGGACCTCTTAAGTGCTTCTCAACAACTCTTCACCAACCCAAAGCTAGATCATTTAAGAGAGAAGCAAGAGAGAGAAGTTCAAGGGAGTGAGTGCATTCAAGTGAAGAAATCAAGTGCTTTCAAGCTTCCCAAGTGATTTCAAGCTCAACCACTCTCTTCCGCTCGGGATTCAAAGCTCATACTCAAGCCTACACGATCCACATCGGAAGAATCATCATTTCCCACGCTTCCAACGGCAAAAGGATTCTTCCGGGTTCTATTGTTTATCATTGTCATATTTGCTTATTTAGAGCTTTTCAATCCTTTGTAAAACCTTTCATTGTGGTGCTTGTTCCAGTCAAGGGACTTGGAACAAGGGAAAGGCGTCCCAAGCCTAAGTGAAATTGGGGGTTATAGGGTTTGTTGTTAGCCCGGTGTAAAACAACGAGTTGGATAGTGAACTCGCAAAACTACCGTACTGTAATCGTGGATTATAGTGAAAATTCCCAAAGGTGCTTTGGGGAGTGGATGTAGGAGCAGTGGAGGCTCCGAATCACTATAAAAAGCTTGTGTTTGCGATTGTTTGTCTTCATAGCTTTATTTTAGCTTTAGCTGATACATTTGTGTGTTTTATTTTTTAATTAGACAAAAGTTTTAAAACACCCAATTCACCCCCCCTCTTGGGTGACCATCTCTGGGCAACATTCCTCAAATGCATGCACAAGATAATCAAGCATGGAGAAACAAGATTATAGAGGAATCTACTACAGTATTAATCAATATGTACAAGTGGAATCAATTCACACTTGGCGATATTCATGAAATAAATTAAGAATGCTCATGGTGCAAAGTACATGACTTTCACTCACCTGCTAATCCGGCACGGTCCTGATACAGCTCCGAAAATCTACAGTAGGCGGTGGAGAACTTTATCCTCTTGTTCTCTAGCTTCTTGCCCAACTGTGACATGCATTAATAACACATTTATTCTTGTATCAAGACCCAATAATCTACGTATCAATTATAAGCATAAAAGTTTCAGTTGACTCAACTCCTCTCCTTAATTAACATCTTTTCTTTTTTCCTTTATTCTTATTAATTAATTCTCAATTTATATGAATCATGATACAAGAGTATCCCACACACACCTTGGACCAATGCTATAGGGTCAAGGTGTGCAAAAAGATCGAATCCCTTCTAATCTAAAATTTTACTAAACCTTGGGTCGACCCCAACTTTGAGAGTCGACCCCCGCTTGGGTCGACCCCAGCTTACCCTGAGTCGAACCCAAGCATAGAGCCAAAAATCTCCATTCTCTGAAATTTTCTAAGAGAGTCGACCCTACCAGATTTGGGTCGCCCCCACTCAGCCCTGAGTTGTTGCCCAAGGTGACAAGCCAAGAGGGCGGGGGGTGAATTGGTTTCTCTAAATTTTTACTATTTAATTTAGTCAATTGATGAGTGAGTGAAGTTAAAACAATACACAATGCAAACACACAAGAAGTATAGTGGTTCGGTGCTCTCCTAAGCACCTACGTCCACTTCCCAAGCGATCCTTTGGGAATTTACTATAATCCCGCGGATTACATTTGGTTTTACGTGAAAGAGTAGATGCCCTACAAGCCAATCGCAATATGTATTGTGAAGGATTTTCTTTTGATTTTTCAAATCATGTACATGACATTTAATATAAATAAAGGCATTGTGTTTCATCATATGCTGTTGATTATATTTGTGATGAACCTCTTAGATTAAGACAATGATTTTGAGGCTATGATGAGATCATACTAGTGAGACCTAAAATCTTAAAATCTTAATCTTAAATATTCCCAGTCATTGGTACATTGAGTCGAGGATCAATGTTTACCGAAAAGACTGGCACATCTTATGTATGCTCGATGCAGAGGGTGATTGATCTCACAATCACTTGTGTGGAGACACTAATACAAAGATGTGGGTGCTCATTAGAGAAATGAGTTCACTGAATTGACCTACAAAGAGAAATCTTATGAAGTCTTACTTACATGTCAAAAGATGATTCTCTTAGTGAGAGTTGTTGCAACTGATCTTTTGACCTGAGATCACCATAGTATCTTGTGCACATAAATCCATATTTTGGTTTCCACTCATTCATGACAATAAGTTATGTACGAGGTCTTCTGGATATGGTGGAATGTGTACGAAGGTTATGAGTAGGTCAACAAGGAATTAATCACTTCTAGTAAGAGAAGATCGCATCCTATTTATTCCAATCATATGATAATTCAGAAAGTCTTTGATCAAAGCACAATGAAAATTAGAAAGAGTTTCTAATATTTCATTATTCGAATTATCATTAGAAGATTGAGAAATATATGAATATAAAATTGAGTTTGACATATATTCATACTCATATACATATTCGGGATGCAGTTTGATTAAAGGATTGAATTGCACGGTAACTTGCCACTGAAGGGTATTTTTGGTATTTCCACCAAATTCCATATTTTCCGGATAGACATGACACGTTGCTAGACGTCAATCTTGTCTTATAGGTTTGATCGAATTAAAGAGTTTAATTTGATCACCAATTAGAAAGGATTCTAATTGTTAAGTTTGGGTTCGCGCAGTTTGGACTTAAATCGATTAGAAGAGTTCTAATCAAGTTGGGTCAACTTGCACTCACACCAATTGCTGGCTAAGTATGGAACCCAATGGGTCACACACAAGAAAACTTATTAAGGGTCTAATTGGATTAGATCATGTTTGCAAGATAGACATCCTAGCAGGTGTTGCAAACCCTTAGCTCTTGATTCGAATTGGATTCGAATCTGATTCTTAATTGATCTAATTTGATTGGATCATCTTCTAATATGGGTTAGCCAAGAGTTGGCACCTAATTGGCTTGGTTTGAGTCTAATTGGATTAGATTTAATAAATCATTCAATCTAGACCGTTAGATCTTGATCTACTGTTGGATGAAGACATAATGGAGAGTTGGTTTAACCCAATTGGATTGGGTTAGAGGATGGCTATCATAATTGACCATTGGATCTTAATCCCACCATTGGATGAAGACATAATAGGTCAAGTAAATGGCGCCTTGCATTGGAGCCCTTGGATCATCATCATGAAAGATCAAGAGGTGAGGCGAGATGGACATGTGATTAGCATGTGATGTTGACTTGGTCAAAATATGGCACCACATGAAAGGACATATCATTTGATACACCTCTTCACTTGATCTGCACCTCCTCTTATTTGATATGGCCCTTAGATGATGTCCTTTCATGAAAGGATGTGTGGATGGGATGCATTCCTTGGAGATGCATCCCTACACCTATTATAAATAGGCTAGCACTCCATGGGTTTCATCATTCCAACTCCACCCCACTCCTCTCTTCTTTCTTTCTTACATTAGTTTCTTTCTTTCTAGCATTGCTTCTAGTGTGTCCTAAGCCAAGACAAGGTGGTCTTCTTTAGGACAAAAGGATTAGAAGTAATTTTAGAAGGTTAAAGAAAAATAGAAAGAAAGAAAAGCAAGCCATTAGAGTTCTTTAAGAATTCTGCATTAAGGATCAAAGTCTTTGGAGCTTAAGACTTAAATCAAGTTTTCGTGTGGATCAACGTTGGAGGGTGAACACTTGGGCACCTAGTGGAAATTCTGCATATTGGATTAGCGTTAGAGGTATTCTTCTATTTCTGCATTTATATTATATTATTTGATTGCTTCCATTAAGGTGATCTTGGCTTATAAGGGTTTTATGTTAAGAAACTTTATCAAGAAATTTTTAAAATTCCTAACTTCCGCTGTGCATTATAACATGCTAAAACCCTTCAGTGGTATCAGAGCCATCCTTAATTAGTTCAATCAAATAATTATGTATGATGTATGATTTTTAATTTACTATGAGATAGTAATGTCATATGCTTAGAGAAATGCTGAAATGTATGATTAATATATGATATGTTATGTAATAAAATATCATGATATGAAATTTTCTATATGAAAATATGTTGAAGCATGTTAATTAATTGCTTATGATTTATATATGCTATGAGATAGCCATGATGCATAATAGTTTATTTTAGACATGTTAAATGTATGTTACAATTAAAGAATGTGCTAGAGACTAGTAAGCCCTCAATAAAAATTATATTAAGTCATAGTGTTGAAAAACTTTGAGCTAACCCATTCTAGAACAATTAATCTAATTGGTGTCTAAGGAAAGCACTAAAGGTGGTTACTTAATTAGGACCTTACTCTCTGAGTAAGGGAAACCTTCCACCTGCTTACCTGGCTAATTGTTTGATTGCCTATTATGGATAAGCTTAATATTGATATAACACTATTGATAGCCTTCCTTCATGCCTCGATATTATTATGTCAAGATCCATGCTAGTTTGTTGTGCTAACACAAGACTTGCAATGGGGACTGATGTTATACTGTCTTGGTGCATTAAGATGCTTATGGCATATTTTAATATATATTGCCTTGTTGTGCAACCACAAGGGCAATATTATTCGAATATGACTATATGGAAATGAAGGGTTTGACTTAACTAAAATATTATTGTTTGTTGTGCTAACACAAGGCAATAAGTATTTTAAGAGGACAAGATAAAGTTGAGAATTGCATGAGATGCAATTGGAAAGAGTTTCCTACCTTTGAACTCATAAGAGTTTGTTGTGTAAACACAAGGCTTTTTATGATGAATTAGGATCTTAACCCTACTAAGAAAAATTATATTTTTACGTTTATCATAGGAGAGGGCTATGATATTCGATAAAAATAGTAGGAGACAAATTAGATTAAAGTCCTTATCTAGTTGCAAACATGTCATCATGATTGGTCTGCTTATATTAGTTTTGTTCTTGCATATGTAGAATTATTAAATGGCTTCTTCACTTTCACTAAGAGGCATCTTAGATGCCAACAAGTTGACCGGACCAAACTATGTGGACTGGTTGAGGAATTTAAAGATAGTACTCACTTAGGAGAAAATTTCCTATATACTTGAAACCCTTGATCTTGGAGATCTAGGGGATGATGCTACAGAAGAGGAGGTTGCCACACATAAGATGTAGAAAAATGACAGTGTGACTGTCAAATGTATCATACTTGCCTCTATGAACAATGAATTACAGAGGCAACATGAAGGCATGGATACTCAATCCATACTTCTCAATTTAAAAGAGTTGTATGGAGAACAAAGCAGGACTGCTAGGTATGAGATATCTAAGCAGTTGTTCCGTGCTAGAATGAATGAAGGAACTCCAGTGCAAAACCATGTTCTTATGGTTATAGACTTGATCACCAGATTAAGTCAATTAGGTTTTGCTATGGATAGTGAGCTCAGTCAGGATTTGATCCTGCAATCACTGCCTGATTCATTCTCTCAGTTTGTTGTGAACTTTCACATGAACAAGCTGAACACCTCCCTGCCTGAGCTGTTAAATATGCTCAAAACAGCTGAAGGGCATATTAAGAAGGATAAAGGTCCACTCCTTCTTATAAATAGCACCTCTATGAGGAAATCGGGAAATAAGGGTTCTAAGAAACGATTGAACCCCAAGAGTAGCATCAAAAAGAAAAAAGGAAAGAAAAACTCCGGATCAAGTACCTGTTTTCATTGCGGCAAAGCTGGCTACTGGAAAAGGAATTGCAAGAGTTTTCTTGCAAGTATGAAGACCGATGCAAGAGTTGCATCAAAAGGTATGTTTATGTTACATGCCAACTTGTCATTAAGTTCTTCAAATTCAAATTCATGGGTATTGGATACCGGCTGTGGTTTTCACATTTGCAAATCTTTGCATGGACTACAGAAAATTAAAATTTGGAAGAAAGGTGACTTCGAGCTGTATGGCGCTGGAGGAGAGTCCATCCAGGCTGAAGCTGTTGGAACCTACAACTTGGAATTGTCTTCGGGAAAGCTCCTACAATTAGAAGATTGTTATTATATGCCCAAAATTATTAGAAATGTAATTTTCATTCCTTTGTTGTTAAAGAAAGGTTTTGAAATTAATGAAAAGGGCAATGGTTGCTCTATTTATTTTTCTAATAAGCATCTTTGCAATGGCATTATGGAAAATGGTCTTCTAGTTTTATTACTTAATGACAATGTCTTTCATATTAATAAAAGCAATAAAAGAAAGAGAGAGGAAGTGAATAATACCCTCCTTTGGCATTGCCGACTTGGTCACATAAGTGAATCAAGAATCAACAAGTTATACAAAGAAGAGTTCTTTGATCCTTATGATTATGAATCATTAGGAACTTGTGAATCTTGTCTTATGGGAAAAATGACCAAGTCTCCATTCACTAGACATGGAGAAAGGGCAAGTGAGTTATTAGGACTTATACATACAGATGTATGTGGTCCTATGACAACTCCAGCTAGAGGTGGATACTCTTACTTCATCACATTCACTGATGATTTATCAAGGTTCGGATTTGTATATCTTATGAAACATAAATACGAAGCCTTTGATAAGTTTAAAGAGTATCAAAGTATGGTTGAAAAACAAACCGAAAAGTATATTAAAATCCTTCGATCTGATCGAGGAGGTGAATACCTTTCTAGTGAATTTTTAAATCATCTTAAAGAAAAGGGTATTCTCTCTGAATGGACACCTCCGTATACGCCACAACTAAATGGTGTAGCTGAACGGAGGAATCGTACTCTATTAGATATGGTAAGGTCCATGATGTGCTTTACAGATCTTCCTATTTCCTTCTGGGGTTATGCCTTAGAAACTGCTACATATGTGCTAAACAGGATACCTTCAAAATCTGTATCTAGTACTCCATATGAGATATGGAGAGGTAGAAAGCCCAATCTTAAATATTTTAAAATATGGGGCTGCCAAGCATATGTCAAAAGAAATTTTGGACATAAGCTAAGTGCTAGATCAGATAAATGTACATTTATAGGTTATTCCAAAGAAAGTATTGGATATCTCTTCTATCACCCTACTGAACAAAAGGTATTTGTTAGTAGGCATGCCACTTTCTTAGAAAAAGAGTTTATCTTAGAAAAGGGCAGTGAAAGAAGAATTGAACTTAATGAAGTTCAAGACCTATAAATAGAAACACAAGAAATTCTTCAACCAGATGTACCCATTGATGAAGTACAACCACAACACACATCTCCTCTCCAAAGGTCAGATAGAGTGCAAAATGCACCTAAGAGATATGGGTTTGTCATTGAGAATGATGAAGCCCACATCGTCGAAAATGATGATCCTCTAACCTATTCGGAAGCTATCATGAGTAATGACTCTGACAAATGGTTAGAAGCTATGAAATCCGAAATAGACTCTATGTATACCAACCAAGTATGGACTTTGGTTGATGCACCAGAAGGTGTAAACCCTATAGGTTGCAAATGGGTCTATAAGAAGAAGATTGGAGCAGATGGCCAAGTAGAAACCTACAAGGCTAGATTGGTGGCAAAAGGTTTCAGGCAAAAGCAAGGAATTGACTATGATGAAACTTTTTCACCAGTTGCCATGCTTAAATCTATTCGGATTTTGCTTGCAATAGCTGCATACTATGATTATGAAATTTGGCAGATGGATGTCAAAACCGCCTTCCTTAATGGTGATCTTGAGGAAGAGGTTTACATGACACAGCCAGAAGGATTTGTCTCAAGTGGGAGAGCAAATCAAGTATGCAAGCTTAAGAGATCCATTTATGGATTAAAGCAAGCATCGAGGAGTTGGAACATCCGTTTTGATACAACAGTCAAAGAGTTTGGTTTTATCAAAAATGTGGATGAACCATGTGTGTACAAGAAGACTAGTGGGAGTGCCGTTGTCTTCTTAATATTGTATGTAGATGACATACTAATCATTGGAAATGATATTCCAATGTTACAATCGGTCAAGACTTGGCTATCAAAAAGCTTTTCCATGAAAGACTTGGGAGAAGCATCCTATATACTTGGTATAAAGATCTATAGGGATAGATCTAAAAGGATGCTAGGCTTGTCCCAATCTAAGTACATAGATCGTGTGCTGAAAAGATTCAGCATGGAAGGAAGTAAAAGAGGTTACTTACCTATGAGTCATGGCATACGTCTCTCTAAGAAGATGTCTCCTAAGACATCTGAAGAGAGGAATAGAATGAATTCTATTCCCTATGCTTCGGCAGTAGGATCAATTATGTATGCTATGCTATGTACTAGGCCTGATGTTGCTTATGCCTTAGGCATAACAAGCAGATTCCAGGCTGATCCAGGAGAAAATCATTGGATAGCTGTGAAAAATATTCTTAAGTACTTAAGAAGGACTAAAGATATTTTTCTAGTTTATGGAGGATCTGAGTTGAAACTAGAAGGATTTTCTGATTCTAGTTTTCAATCAGACCCAGATGATAGCAAGTCCACTTCAGGGTATGTCTTTACCCTAAATGGTGGTGCAGTGAGCTGGAAGAGTTCCAAGCAGCAAACTGTAGCTGACTCAACTACTGAGGCAGAATACATCGCTGTAAGTGAAGCCGCTAAGGAAGCTGTCTGGATGAAGAAGTTCATCACTGAGTTGGGAGTAGTTCCTGATATTACTGGACCAGTTCCAGTTTATTGTGACAACACTGGAGCGGTTGCTCAAGCAAAGGAACCAAGATCTCATCACAAATCCAAGCACATTCTAAGACGCTTCCACCTCGTTCGAGAGATCGTCGAGAGACAAGACATAGTCATTGAACGAGTAGACACAAAGAATAACTTAGCAGACCCGTTCACTAAAGCTCTACCACAACAGCAGTTCGATCGCCACCTCGATTGTATGGGGATGAAATATAAGGGCGATTGGCTTTAGTGCAAGTGGGAGATTGAAAGAGTAAATGCCCTACAAGCCAATCGCAATATGTATTGTGAAGGATTTTCTTTTGATTTTCCAAATCATGTACATGACATTTAATATAAATAAAGGCATTTTGTTTCATCATATGCTGTTGATTATATTTGTGATGAACCTCTTAGATTAAGACAATGATTTTGAGGCTATGATGAGATCATACTAGTGAGACCTAAAATCTTAAAATCTTAATCTTAAATATTTTCAGTCATTGGTACATTGAGTCGAGGATCAATGTTTACCGGAAAGACTGGCACATCTTATGTATGCTCGATGCAGAGGGTGATTGATCTCACAATCACTTGTGTGGAGACACTAATACAAAGATGTGGGTGCTCATTAGAGAAATGAGTTCACTGAATTGACCTACAAAGAGAAATCTTATGAAGTCTTACTTACATGTCAAAAGATGATTCTCTTAGTGGGAGTTGTGCAACTGATCCTTTGACCTGAGATCACCATAGTATCTTGTGCACATAAATCCATATTTTGGTTTCCACTCATTCATGACAATAAGTTATGTACGAGGTCTTCTGGATATGGTGGAATGTGTACGAAGGTTATGAGTAGGTCAACAAGGAATTAATCACTTCTAGTAAGAGAAGATCGCATCCTATTTATTCCAATCATATGATAATTCAGAAAGTCTTTGATCAAAGCACAATGAAAATTAGAAAGAGTTTCTAATATTTCATTATTCGAATTATCATTAGAAGATTGAGAAATATATGAATATAAAATTGAGTTTGACATATATTCATACACATATACATATTCGGGATGCAGTTTGATTAAAGGATTGAATTGCACGGTAACTTGCCACTGAAGGGTATTTTTGGTATTTCCACCAAATTCTATATTTTTCGGATAGACATAACACATTGCTAGACGTCAATCTTGTCTTATAGGTTTGATCGAATTAAAGAGTTTAATTCGATCACCAATTAGAAAGGATTCTAATTGTTAAGTTTGGGTTCGCGCAGTTTGGACTTAAATCGATTAGAAGAGTTCTAATCAAGTTGGGTCAACTTGCACTCACACCTATTGCTGGCTAAGTATGGAACCCAATGGGTCACACACAAGAAAACTTATTAAGGGTCTAATTGGATTAGATCATGTTTGCAAGATAGACATCCTAGCAGGTGTTGCAAACCCTTAGCTCTTGATTCGAATTGGATTCGAATCTGATTCTTAATTGATCTAATTTGATTAGATCATCTTCTAATATGGGTTAGCCAAGAGTTGGCACCTAATTGGCTTGGTTTGAGTCTAATTGGATTAGATTTAATAAATCATTCAATCTAGACCGTTAGATCTTGATCTACCGTTGGATGAAGACATAATGGAGAGTTGGTTTAACCCAATTGGATTGGGTTAGAGGATGGCTATCATAATTGACCATTGGATCTTAATCCCACCATTGGATGAAGACATAATGGGTCAAGTAAATGGCGCCTTGCATTGGAGCCCTTGGATCATCATCATGAAAGATCAAGAGGTGAGGCGTGATGGACATGTGATTAGCATGTGATGTTGACTTGGTCAAAATATGGCACCACATGAAAGGACATATCATTTGATACACCTCTTCACTTGATCTGCACCTCCTCTTATTTGATATGGCCCTTAGATGATGTCCTTTCATGAAAGGATGTGTGGATGGGATGCATCCCTTGGAGATGCATCCCTACACCTATTATAAATAGGCTAGCACTCCATGGGTTTCACCATTCCAACTCCACCCCACTCCTCTCTTCTTTCTTTCTTACATTAGTTTCTTTCTTTCTAGCATTGCTTCTAGTGTGTCCTAAGCCAAGACAAGGTGGTCTTCTTTAGGACAAAAGGATTAGAAGTAATTTTAGAAGGTTAAAGAAAAATAGAAAGAAAGGAAAGCAAGCCATTAGAGTTCTTTAAGAATTCTGCATTAAGGATCAAAGTCTTTGGAGCTTAAGACTTAAATCAAGTTTTCGTGTGGATCAACGTTGGAGGGTGAACACTTGGGCACCTAGTGGAAATTCTGCATATTGGATTAGCGTTAGAGATATTCTTCTATTTCTGCATTTATATTATATTATTTGATTGCTTCCATTAAGGTGATCTTGGCTTATAAGGGTTTTATGTTAAGGAACTTTATCAAGAAATTTTTAAAATTCCTAACTTCCGCTGCGCATTATAACATGCTAAAACCCTTCATTACGGGCTCACCAACAAACCTTCACAATTGGTTTTACGGGTTCCCCAACAAACCTACACCGTTGGTTTCACGGGCTCACCAACAAACCTTTACAAGATGATTAAAAAGAAGAAGAAGGTTAAAACTCCTAGATGAGCAAATATAACAATTATAAACTACAAAGAAGAGTTTAGAATATAGTTATCGCTTGATGAGACTTCTCTCTTCTTTGACAAGATTGCTTCACTCTTTAAGCGTTGATGGAGCTCTTAATGTTCCTTAGAATCTGCTCTACCACTTCCTTTTGACTCTTTGAGTGAAGCACTTGGATGAAGAAAATTAGGGCACTTGTCTTTCTTGTGTAAGCTTTGATATTTCGTGAAAAATGATACTTTCTCTGATGAATAGTGTCACTTTAAATAGTTTTCCTCATCCATTGGACACCCCCCATTGGTTAGATTTCAAAAACTAGCCGATACTTACTGTTGGGAGGACAAAAAGTACTTTTGCAGAACTAGCCGTTATGCTTCTGCCCGTGCTGGGGTCGACCCAACCTTTCCTGGGATCGACTCAAACCACTGTTCATCAGACTTGGGGTCGACTCAACTTTCACTGGGGTCGACTCAACTTTCACTGGGGTCGACTCATGCTACATTGGGGTCGACCCTCTCAGGAAATACAGAACCTTATATTTCAGCCGTTTTTCACTGGGGTCGACTCAACTCTTTTGGGGGTCGACTCAAGGTTCAGTGGGATCGACTCAAGTTCCATTGGGGTCGACCCTCTCAGAAATTCCAGAGACATCTTTGAACGACACAGCCTTGGGGTCGACTCATGCTCAGTTGGGGTCGACTCCATTGGGGTCGACTCAAGTATTCCTGGGGTCGACTCAATCTGGGGTCGGCCCTCTCAGTAAATTTCAGAGACTTGTTTTCTTGAGGCTTGAAGATGGGGTCGACTCAACTACTGTTCATCCATACCATTTTTGCAGAAGTGTGCCTGATGGTTCCATGATGTGCCGGGATCGACTCCATCAATCTTAGGGTCGACTCATTCCACACTTTGCTACAACTTAAGATTAGATTCATCCGTATAATCAATGAAATATATTTCAAGCAATTTTGAATGTATGCCATGGTATTGCTACATACTCTTAACAATGAAAATTACTATTGTCCCCTTAAGAGTACGTTTCACTTAAAACTTTGCCGAATTAGAATTTAAAATTTACTATCTCTTTTCTATCGCAAATTTTATCTCATTATTAATCATTGAAATACATCTTGATCTCATTCTTTTAATGTACCGAGAGTATCGAACTCAGTATTGATGTATCAAATTAACTTGTAGTATTTAATTAGATATTCCCTCAATGGTTGTGTTAATCATTAAAATAACACTATCATCCTCAATCTCCCCCTTTTTTATGATTACAAAATATTGAGTATGAGCAAATTGATACTTATCTTAAAATTAGTTTTAGAAGAGCTCAAGTTGCTGATTTTCAGCTTTTCAAATTTGAGAGTGAAGTCTGTTAGATGTATGCCCTAAAAGCCAATCTGGCGGACACATTATTAATTCTGAGACATAAGTTTGTACTTGACTTTATTATTATTGAATAATAAATGGGCATCTTTTCATTCATATTGTTTATGTGTCTATGAATCATCCAAGAAATTAATAAGATGATGATACTGTTGCCCAAGAAGACAACCCAAGAGGGGGGGTGAATTGGGTTTTAAATAATAATTACAAATTAAAAACTTAATGAGTAACTAATTAAATTTAGTTGCAGGTGGATTAATTAGTTTACTATAAGCAGTGGATGAGGGAAATGGAAGAGAAAATTAAACAATCACAAACACAAGAGATTTTATAGTGGTTCGGAGCTAACCCTTGCTTCTACGTCCACTCCCCAAGCTTCACTTGGAAGTTCACTATAATCCCTCGGATTACAGCCGGTTGTTTTACAAGCTCACAACCCAACTTGTTGTTTTACGAGATCACAACGAACTCGGTCGATTTTCACAGGCTCACCGACTAGAACCACCCGATTGTTTTTCCGGGATCACAATCAAACCCTTACACCATTGGTTTTAACCTCGGCTCAGCAACAAACCTCTACAACCTTGATTCAATTCCTTAATTGAATCAACTAACAAGAAAATAGTTTGTAAAAAGTATAGGAAAAGCTTCTTAACAAGCAAATATGAACAATATAAAAAATGTAGAGTTAGAAGCCCTCAAACAGATTTTGAAAGAGGAAGAAGGGGCTTCTCGAACTCTGAGTCTCCTCGTTGAATGCACTGATGATCTGATGTCAGAGGAGAGCCTTGAATGCGAGGAAGATGTTTGGAGAGTAGACTTCAATGCACTTCTTCCTTCTTTCTCTTGTATTAACTCTTGAAAGGCTTTGGTAGGTGGAAATTCCTTTTGCTTTGAATGGAGTCTCTCTTTCTTGCTCTATTACTGTTCACTCTGGTTATTTAAGCAATCCCCATCGAAAACTAGCCGTTAGATACACTTTTAGAGCCGTTCTGCACAATCTGCAACTCCTGACAAAGTGTCCGTTGGGATCGGAGTCGACTCGCTCGATCTGGAGTCGACTCGGCTGTTGCTGGAGTCGACTCATGCTTTACTGGAGACGACTCGCCCACTGTTCAAAATTTGAAATAAAGTATCGTCCCGTTCTGGAGTCGACTCGGCTAAACCTAGAGTCGACTAGCCAATGTCCGGAGATGACTCTCCCTTCTGGAGACGACTCGTTCTTCAGGATTCCAACAATCTTTCTTTCGGTTTTACTTCCTCGAGTCGACTCGGATTCTCTTGGAGTCGACTCGGCTCTCAGAGCCAGAAAAACTGGTCTTCTGTTTTTGGAGTTGAACTGTCTCGGAGTCGACTCGGACTTTGCTGGAGTCGACTCGGCTCTCAGACATCGAAGTTGGCTCTCTGACTTTTAGTCTTGCATTCCTCTAAGAGTCGACTCTTGCTTCTATTAGGAGTCGACTCGCCAACCGTCGGAGTCGACTCGAGTTCTTCTGGAGTCGACTCGGCTCTCAGAGTCCAAAACACCTTCTCTGTCTTTCTGTCTGTTACTCCTTGGAGTCAACTGGTACTTTGCTGGAGTCGACTCGGCAAGCATCGGAGTCGACTCAACTTCTTCAGGAGTCGACTCGGTGACAGGGTCTGAGATTCATCTTTCTGTCCTGCTGTCTGTTCTCAGTCGGAGTCGACTCGTAATGTGCCGGAGTCGACTCGAGTCTGTGCCAGAACGTCTGAAACACTTGGAGTCGACTCGAACTCTTTCGGAGTCGTCTCGCGTCCCAGACTTTGGTTCAAACTGAGTTCCATACTTAGCCAAAATGTATTGAACCAAAGTTAGAGACAATTAAACATAAATTTACAAATATTTGGCTGAAACACTAGATTGAATTCATTAGTATACCATAAGATATACTCAAATGCTTTGAGCTCATCAAAATCAAATAGGGTTATAATCAATCACTCCACAATCTTCCCCTTTTTGATGATGACAAAACATTGAGTATTTGTAAAGTGAATTGCTCAACCAAAAAGGAAATTTATAATAAAGTTTTAAAATGAATTCAAGTGTCTAGTCATTTAATTTATCCAAAATTGAAAGGTGTGAAACAGTAAATCCTGAAGTTAAAGCTCCCCCTTTCATTTGGAATTATATAAGCCTTTATGTTATGTAATCAATTGTTTGGCTTATATGTGTTTAATGAATTTGTTTTCTTAAAATTTCAGATTCTCCCCCTCAACATATGCAATCAATTTTGTTTAGATTCTCTGAATTTTCTTTTAATGTCTTGAAGCTTTTGAGCTTAACTTTTTATTTTAGAGGGAAAATCTGACAATTTGTTCTTGAATATTGTTGCTGGTGGTCCAAACCGAGAACGATTGGCACAGCGGTGTGAACGGGATTCCGTCTGAGTTGCCTTGGTTGGTGTTGATTGCGCTCCACCTTCCACCGGGAAACCTGCAAGCAAGCCTCGCACCACCACTGGGGTAGTGGGGGCCCTCCGACGATCAAGTCAGAGGAGATTGGAGGAGAGGGAGAGATAATAGTAGCAAGTAGGAGAGTGCTCTGGAAGTTCTTGCTTACCCCCCTTCTCCCCCCAGCCGCATATATACCAGGCTGGGGGGTCTTTCAGGGGGGTTCGTCATCGTGGGGCATGATGGAGCTGCCACTGACACGGCCGTTACAGGGCGTCGTGGGGCAGCGCTGGGTACGGCCATGACAGGACGTAGTGGAGCTCCGCCTTGTACGGCTATTACAGGGGATCGTGGAGCAGCGCCAGATACAACCGTTGCAGGGAGTAGTGGAGCAGGAGGCTGCGGCGTGCCTCTGGGGAATAGCCTGTCGTTATCGAGAGATGTCCGACTCGGGGTCGGATTGCTGCATCAAGGGGCAGCCGACTCGGGGTCGGGCTGCGGAGACGAAGATATCCGACTCGGGGTCGGATCGCTGGATCAAGGGGCTGCCGACTCGGGGTCGGGCTGCGGAGCCGAAGATGTCCGACTTGGGGTCGGATTGCTGGATCAAGGGGCTGCCGTAGTCTTCCTGGGCGCGCGTGCCGGTCACGTGGGGCATGGTGGCTAAGTTCCCCCGTAACAGTAGCCCCCCACTTCCGAGCCCGGAACCAGAAGGGGAACGGGTGAAGGGAGTGATGCTTCGAGATTGCCGCCATCCCTCGGAGAGGCGCGCGCGCTTCGAGCTCCCCGCCTTCTTTATGGCGTATGGCGGTTGTTGCTGACCTGGCAGTCTGAGGATTTCGGCGGACATCCTTCCTTAATGCCGACTCTTGAAATTCTTCGGGCGCTAGGCCAGGCATCCGAGGGTTAGGCCTCAGGAAATTCTTCCGGCACTAGGCCAGGCATCCGAGGGTTAGGCCTCAGGAAATTCTTCCGGCGCTAGGCCAGGCATCCGAGGGTTAGGCCTCAGGAACTTCTTCCGGCGCTAAGCCAGGCATCCGAGGGTTAGGCCTCAGGAACTTCTTCCGGCGCTAAGCCAGGCATCCGAGGGTTAGGCCTCAGGAAACTCTTCTGGCGCTAGGCCAGGCATCCGAGGGTTAGACCTCAGGGAATTCTTCCGGCGCTAAGCCAGGCATCCGAGGGTTAGGCCTCAGGAACTTCTTCCGGCGCTAAGCCAGGCATCCGAGGGTTAGGCCTCAGGAACTTCTTCTGGCGCTAAGCCAGGCATCCGAGGGTTAGGCCTCAGGAAATTCCGCTCGTTGGTCGGCCAAGGCTGGCGCAAGCCGAGGCGACCGGTCGGGGCTTCAGGCTAGTCTGCTCCCGGGATGATCATCGGGTTAGCCTGGCATCCGAGGGCCGAGCCTCGGGAGATTCCGCTCGTTGGTCGGCCAAGGCTGGCGCAAGCCGAGGCGACCGGTCGGGGCTTCAGGCTAGTCTGCTCCCGGGATGACCATCGGGTTAGCCTGGCATCCGAGGGCCGAGCCTCGGGAGATTCCGCTCGTTGGTCGGCCAAGGCTGGCGCAAGCCGAGGCGACCGGTCGGGGCTTCAGGCTAGTCTGCTCCCGGGATGATCATCGGGTTAGCCTGGCATCCGAGGGTTGTCAGGCCTCAGGAAATTCCGCTCGTTGGTCGGCCAAGGCTGGCGCAAGCCGAGGCGACCGGTCGGGGCTTCAGGCTAGTCTGCTCCCGGGATGATCATCGGGTTAGCCTGGCATCCGAGGGCCGAGCCTCAGGAAATTCCGCTCGTTGGTCGGCCAAGGCTGGCGCAAGCCGAGGCGACCGGTCGGGGCTTCAGGCTAGTCTGCTCCCGGGATGATCATCGGGTTAGCCTGGCATCCGAGGGCCGAGCCTCGGAAAATTCCGCTCGTTGGTCGGCCAAGGCTGGCGCAAGCCGAGGCGACCGGTCGGGGCTTCAGGCTAGTCTGCTCCCGGGATGATCATCGGGTTAGCCTGACATCCGAGGGCCGAGCCTCAGGGAAATTCCGCTCGTTGGTCGGCCAAGGCTGGCGCAAGCCGAGGCGACCGGTCGGGGCTTCAGGCTAGTCTGCTCCCGGGATGATCATCGGGTAGCCTGGCATCCGAGGGCCGAGCCTCGAAAAATTCCGCTCGCTGGTCGTGCGCCTGTCGCTTGCCGTCCGACGGAATTTCTCCGTGGCCAGCTGCGATCGTGTTTCTCCTCCTCTCCAAGCGTCGCCTGGGGAACACTAGATGGGCATTAAATGCTAATTGAGGGGTTACCTGAGAAATCGGATCGCCAGTTGCTGCTTGCGAGGAGTGTCAGTTAAGCGGCCGCGATACGCGCGTTCTTCGAGGCGGATGCGGCCTGGGCGCGAGCGGAGATATGTGGACCTAGGGGTACAGGCCACCCGGAGTGTCCTGCACAAAGAATGCGATTAAGGAGAATAACGCTTAGGAAATCGCGGGAAGATACGCCTCGAGAGCCGGATCGGCTCCGGATTCAATGCGCCCGCATTTATTGGAGCCACCCGCATCGGAACGACCGGGGGGCCGCAGTTTGGCTATAAATATAGGTGCAGGTGCGATGGAGCCTGCCAAGCCGGAGCTGTTCAGGTTGCCATGGATCGTGGGCCTCCTCTCCGGCGCATGGTTGAGAGACCCCTACCGAAGGAACGGGAGGCGCGCCCTTCGCGACTTCCGCCAACTAGCCGTTTCATCTGGGATCACGTCTCCCCTCCTTGAAGTTCGGCCTCCCGATTGAGCTCCGCACCAGGCGCTTGATCCGGGACCGCGCCTCCATATGCTCTTCTCCCTTGTATTCCTTCTCTCCCCTAACACTGGGGAGGACCGGAATATCCCTTGGAGGTGGCGTTCCCCTGGAGGCAGCGGGAGCTTCGTCTGCGGCGGCTCTTCGTCTTTTTCGTGAGGCGTGGATGGCGCCTCTGGGTAGGAGCAGTGTGGACTTCTCCTTCGTCTGCTTCTTCTTCATCCGTGCTGGCTCTTCGTCTTTTTCGTGAGACGTCGATGGCGCCTCCGGTTGGAGGCACCCACTTCCGGTGGGATTGCAGCCGCTTCGGATGGAGGTTTCGGGATCCCAGATCTCCAGCTCCTCGGAGTCTCCACCTCTTCTTTACTTTCTTACACCCTAATTTCCCTCTGGGAATTCCTTGTAATCACACGAGCACGCCGTTGTAACCAGAAATTATTGAAATGAAAAGTGTTATACATTTTTGAACTGTCTTTCTGGCATTGTCGTTCTACTGGTAATACATCCGCAGGTTAGCGGAATTCCAGCTCCATGGAATTTCTCGACCATCTAGGGCCTCCAACTGGTAGGAGCCAGGTCGGTTTACCCAGCGAACCCTATACGGGCCTTCCCAATTTGGCGCTAGCTTCCCACCTTCCGCAGGTTGAGATGCTTTAGCTCGCCTTAGCACCAGATCTCCGATTCTGAAAAGCTTCGGTCGGACCTTGGAGTTGTAATATCGGGCCACCCTCCGCTGATACATCGCCATCCGAACCTGCGCCATTTTCCTCGCTTCTTCCAAGAGATCCAGGTTCCCTCGGAGTTGCTCCGAATTGGCCTCGGGTCGGTGCGCGGCCATCCGAGGTGAGGGGAGTCCGAGCTCCACGGGGACAACGGCTTCCGTGCCATAGGTTAGGCTGAAAGGCGTCTCCCCGGTAGGGGTCCGATGCGTGGTCCGATACGCCCAAAGGACATTCTCGAGTTCTTCGACCCAAGCTTGCCCCGTCCGACCGATTCGCGCTTTGATTCCTTGGAGGATTGTCCGATTTGTGACCTCGGCCTCGCCGTTGGTTTGGGGATGCGACACAGATGTGAACCGATGCTCGATCCCGAACTCCTCACAGAAGTCACGGAAATGCTTGTTGTCGAACTGTCGGCCATTATCCGAGATGAGGACCCGAGGTACCCCAAATCGGACAATGATGTTCTTCTTCACGAACTTCCGGACTTGCGCCTCCGTGATAGTGGCCAGCGGCTCTGCCTCCACCCACTTGGTGAAGTAGTCGATTGCAACAATCAAAAATTTCCGCTGAGCTGAAGCGACGGAGAATGGTCCGAGGATATCCATTCCCCACTGGGCGAAGGGCCAGGGTGCAGTGATTGGTGCCAAGGGGACAGAAGGGACTCTCTGGACGTTGGCGTGGCGCTGGCAGGCGTCGCATTTCCGTACATGATCCTTTGAGTCCTCCAACAAGGTAGGCCAATAATAGCCTTGCCTCATGATCTTGTGCGCCAAGGACCTAGCCCCCAAGTGTGATCCGCAAACGCCTTCGTGGACTTCGCCGAGGACGTAGGCCGCTTCCGAGGGGCGGAGGCACTTTAAGAGGGGGGCGGTGAACGAGGTCCGATACAGCCTCCCTTCATAGAGTACGTAGTGGGCGCACTTCATAACAAGTCGCCGAGCTTGATCTTCGTCTTCAGGGAGGATCCCTTCGGCGAGGTAGGCGACAAGCGGGTCCATCCAAGATGGCTCCGGATCAATCGCCATCACCGCTCCAGCCTCGCCGATGCTCGGGGCATCCAGGGTCTCCAGGTAGATCGCCCTCGACAAGTTGTGCGCGTCTGCGCCCACTAAGCGAGACAACCTGTCGGCCCTGGCATTTTCACTTCTTGGGACCTGCTGGATGTTGACACTGCCGAGGTCGGGAATGAGTGCTTGCACCTTCCGGACGTAATTCTGCATGGTCGGGTTCCGGGCTTCCAGCGTAGCCTTGTTGAAGCGGGTAAGATAATCCCGCAAGCTTTCTCCCTCGTTTTGCCGGACATCAAAGAGGGAGTCGGAGACCAGTCGCCGCCGGCTACTGACGGCGAAATGGGTGATGAAGAGGCGAGTAAACTGGTCGAAGGACTGGATTGAGTTAGCCTCCAAGCCGGCGAACCACGCCCTTGCCGGGCCACGGAGGGTCGCCGGGAAGGCCTTGCAGAGGAGAGGATCTGATGCTCCGTGGAGGAGCATAAGGGTCCTGAAACTCTCGACGTGATCCCGCGGGTCCGCCGCCCCGTCATAGGGCTCGATCGCCGGCATTTTAAACCCCGGCGGATTCGGGGTCCGCAGGATCCTCAAGGCAAGCGCCGGCTGGGAGGAGATCTCCAAGTCGGCGAAGGGATCTTTGGAGTGGCCCTTCAGGACCTGGAGTTGTCGGTGGAGATCGTCCACCCGCCGGTCCAGGGAGCGCGACCGATGGGTGGGAGACAAGGAGCACCGAGAGGGGGACCGACTGGAGCGCAGGTTCCTTGAGGACTGGGGGGTCTGGGAACGCGCCCGGGCCCGCCTCTCGTACCCCGCGCAGCTCCGATGGGAAGGTCCCGGCAGAATGGACCGTGCTCGAGAATCTTCCTCGCACCGGCGCTCCTCCCCATGGGAGAGGAAGGAGCGCGGGTTGAGGAGGACAGGTGAGCGCTCAGGGAGCAGCGGCTCCTGGGCCCGCTGCGGTGCCCGAGACATCACACCCTGCAGGTTCTGCACTGCCTCCGCGAGGGTGCGAACCTGCTGGGCTAACTGGTCGAACTGAGCGGCTTCGACCATCTGAATGGGGGGTGGAACGGTGGAGTGTTGCTGAGAATGTGTTGGAGACGCAGCGGCCTCCCGGCCGGAGGCGCGAGAGGCCCCGCGACCGGAGGCATTGGAAGCTCCACGACCACCTCGCCGTGCCATTACGATCGCTCTGAGATCAGGCCCTTCCTCTAGCGCCATCTGTTGCGGGATTTTCACCCCGGCAACAGCCTTAGTCCCAACCAAGCCGAGCAGAAAGAGACCGCGTCCCCCACGAGGTATTGTCCGCTTTGGGCGCTCCGGTCCGCGCGTCCAGCGCTGACGGAGGGAGACGTTTCCGGCCCGCGCGTCCAGCGCTGACGGGGGGATTGCCCTCACGGTTTTGTCCCACAAAAGGGCCCTCGTGAGGAAAAGGCTTCGCCCTCCTCATTATAAGGCACGGAACCTTTCCGCTCTAGCCGATGTGGGACTAAATTCAAGGCCCCCTCCCCCCCACAACATAGCCCCCCCAGCGGGAAGGTTCCGGCCAGGTTTTACCCCAACGGGCCCCCACAGTCCTGGAGGGTAGTCAATGGAGAGAGGAGGCTGTCCCTTCCTCTAGCGCCAACTGTTGCTGGTGGTCCAAACCGAGAACGATTGGCACAGCGGTGTGAACGGGATTCCGTCTGAGTTGCCTTGGTTGGTGTTGATTGCGCTCCACCTTCCACCGGGAAACCTGCAAGCAAGCCTCGCACCACCACTGGGGTAGTGGGGGCCCTCCGACGATCAAGTCAGAGGAGATTGGAGGAGAGGGAGATATAATAGTAGCAAGTAGGAGAATGCTCTGGAAGTTCTTGCTTACCCCCCCCCTTCTCCCCCCAGCCGCATATATACCAGGCTGGGGGGTCTTTCAGGGGGGTTCGTCATCGTGGGGCACGATGGAGCTGCCACTGACACGGCCGTTACAGGGCGTCGTGGGGCAGCGCTGGGTACGGCCATGACAGGGCGTAGTGGAGCTCCGCCTTGTACGGCTGTTACAGGGGATCGTGGAGCAGCGCCAGATACAACCGTTGCAGGGAGTAGTGGAGCAGGAGGCTGCGGCGTGCCTCTGGGGAATAGCCTGTCGTTATCGAGAGATGTCCGACTCGGGGTCGGATTGCTGGATCAAGGGGCAGCCGACTCGGGGTCGGGCTGCGGAGACGAAGATATCCGACTCGGGGTCGGATCGCTGGATCAAGGGGCTGCCGACTCGGGGTCGGGCTGCAGAGCCGAAGATGTCCGACTCGGGGTCGGATTGCTGGATCAAGGGGCTGCCGTAGTCTTCCTGGGCGCGCGTGCCGGTCACGTGGGGCATGGTGGCTAAGTTCCCCCGTAACAAGTATGATTCAACTAATCTCCAAATATCCCTTGAATAGATTCTGGAGATTACTCCTTTAGGAGCCCCAATTAGAGAGATAATGAGCCTCGAGGTATCGAATCCACTTAGAACAAATAAATTTTTGCTTTAAGAATTTTCTTTTTAGTGATTTCCTTTACATTTCAATTCAATATATTTTCTCCCCCTTTTTGTCATCATAGCAAAAAGAAGTGCAGAACATAGAAAAGAATTGCACAGTTTGTAAAAAAAAATGTCTACTCATTGTATTGATGCTGAATTGAGTACAATTGTAAAAAAAATACAAGTATAGAAAACAAATACATCAAGAGATTGATAACTAAGCTACACTAGGGTTTCTTTGCAGTGGAGGATGAAGCTTCTCCTCTAAGCCTAGTCACTTGCAAGACTAAGCTTATCCCCTCCGAAACGTTCCCTAGTTGCTTGATGATCTCCGAGGTGGCCCTAGACTGTGTCGTGGTAAGCTCGGTCACGCTCGCCTGAAGGGTGTCCAACCTGGAGAGCAGTGCATGGGCTAGTCTCTCGGCATCCTGGCTCTGGCTCCCTAGCTCATGTCTGATGCCGTCTCGCATCTTCTTCGTGTCGTCCTTGACGTCACTCATGTTCCAGTATTGAGCTTGGACCAGGCTGCACACATTTGATATCTCCTCCCTCAAGTGCGCAGTCATCTCGGCTACTGCTGCCAGGGTGGGAACAATCTCGGTGGAGGGAGCACTCGAAGGACCTCGGAGCTCCCTCAGCAAGTCGTCTCTCAGATCCCTCACTATCTCCTGCCGCAACTCTCGGAGCTGCTCAGAAGATATCCGGACCTCCAGAGGCTGCTGCTGAGAAGGTGGGGCAGTGGAGGTGGAAGGCTCAGTATAGGTATGAGCAGAGGTGGAAGGATAGGTGGGAGGATCTGTATAGTGGTCCTGGTCATGATCAGGACTGGGTGAGTGATGAGTGGTAGGGTCAGAAGATGTGGATGATTTCCTAACCCAGACTCCCCCTATCTTGTGGAATCCCATCCTATAAAAGGTCCCCTCACCCATGCGATCTGTAAACCGCAGTGAGCGAGAGGGTTCCCCCTCAGGAATGGGGACCTCTAACTCCCTAAATATAAGGGTGAATAACATGCCATAAGGGAGGCTGAGCCTAGGTTTATCTAGGGGTTCACAAAGATACTTGTAGATGAGTTTTGGAAAGTTGATGGGAGTGTCTTGGAGGAGGTAGAACATCAAGGCCAGGTCTCTCTCCGAAATGAAGTCAAACCTACCAGTCTTTGGGAAGAGAGTCCTAGAGATGATACTAAGGAGAAGTCGCATTTCAGCCGAAAGCTGATTTGCGAACACCTCCTCTATGGGGGACAAGGGTGGACTCCCTAGGATGGCCATAAGGGCCTCTGTCCTATCAGAGGGGTGTGTGGGAACAATCCCCTCACTCGAGAGATGGAGGACTCGAGCAATGAAGTCCTCCGAGATGAAGACAGGGACACCCATAACAGTTCCCTAGATACCCCCGCTAACCCGTGCAACTGTACCATAGAACTCCCTAACAAGCCCTGGATAGGTAGGGAGGTCAAGAGTGTAGAAAAACTCTAAACCTTGGGCTCTAAGGTGATGCCCTAGGTTGAACCCTTCCCGGAAGAGGAAGTCAAAGTTGTCTTGCCTCCCGGTAGAGACAACCTTCCCGGTGCATGAGCGCGAGGGAACCGGCCTAGGCGGGGAAGGAACCGGAGGTGGTGGCCTTGTCGGTTCGTTCCGAGCCTTGGACCGTCGCTCGGCCCCGCTCGTGGAGATGGGTCTCTTTCGGCTCGGTACAACGACCTTCCTAGGCATTTTGACCTAAGGACGGGGAAGGATACGGAAACTAGGAGGAAAACTCGACGGAGAAGACCTAGACTGGGTCGGAGACGAGTTCGGAGACGGCTCTAGGGTTTTGGAACAGTGTCGGCTGTGAATAGAAGTGAGGAATAAACGTTTCGATTAGGGTTAAAAGTCGGATTTCCGACCTCGAGTCGACTCCGGTAGGTCGCGAGTCGACTCGACCTCGAGTCGACTCCCAGATATACGCGAGTCGACTCCCCCATGAGCCGACTCTAAAGTGCATCCGAGTCGACTCGACCTCTGGCACACAATCAAAAATCTTGTTATTTTCGTGCCAAAAGAGAGAGTTATGAGCTTATCTCGGATTTAAGAACTGATTTGATGATCATAGATAAGAAATCCTATGTCCCACATAGACTTATCCTCAAAATCTATGAACTAGAGGAGAGTATCACTAGAATGGATCAATCACTCCTAACCCTTTTCTAAGTATGCAAAATCGATCTTCACTCAAAGGTTTTGTGAAGATATCAGCAAGTTGATCATCAGTACAAACAAATTGAAGCGTCACATCACCATTCAGTACATGATCTCTTATGAAGTGATGTCTTATCTCAATGTGTTTAGTTCTTGAATGCTGAATTGGATTTTTAGTTAGATTAATGGCACTTGTATTATCACAGTTAATGGGAATTTTATCTTGTTTAATGCCATAATCTTCAAGTTGTTGTTTAATCCACAAGATTTGAGCACAACAACTTCCGGCAGCAATATATTCGGCTTCAGCCGTAGATAGTGCAACCGAGTTTTGTTTCTTGCTAAACCAAAAAATTAAGTTTTCTCCTAAGAATTGACATGACCCGCTGGTGCTTTTTCTATCAAGTTTGCAACCAGCGAAGTCTGAATCAGTGTACCCTATTAAGTTTATGCTCGAATCTTTAGAGTACCATAACCCTATGGTTTTTGTTCCTATTAGGTATTTAAAGATTCTCTTAACAGCAATTAAGTGTGATTCCTTAGGATTAGATTGATATCTAGCACACATGCATACACTAAACATGATATCAGGTCTACTTGCAGTGAGATATAATAAAGATCCTATCATACCTCTATACATCTTTTGATCTACTGATTTACCTGATTCATCTTGGTCTAGTTTGCATGATGAACTCATGGGTGTGCTGATTGACTTGTTTCCTTCCATATCAAACTTCTTAAGCATCTCCTTGATGTATTTAGCTTGATTGATGAAGATCCCTTCTTCAGATTGTTTGATTTGGAGCCCGAGGAAATAGTTCAGCTCTCCCATCATGCTCATTTCAAATTCACTCTGCATTAGGTCAGCAAATTCTTCGCAGAGGCGATTGTTAGTAGCACCAAAAATAATATCATCTACATAAATCTGAACTATTAACATATCTTTGTTTTTCCTTTTTAAAAACAATGTTGTATCAACGTTCCCTCTAGTGAATTTATGGTCTAACAGAAATTTGCTAAGTCTTTCATACCATGCTCTAGGAGCTTGTTTCAAACCATAAAGTGCTTTGTTTAATTTATACACATGATTGGGGTATTGATGATTTTCAATACCAGGAGGTTGTTCTACATACACCTCCACATTAATATACCAATTCAAAAAGGCACTTTTCACATCCATTTTAAAATAATTTGAAATCTTTAGAGCATGCAAATGCTAGTAACAATCTAATTGCCTCAAGTCTAGCTACAGGAGCAAAAGTTTCATCAAAGTCTATACCTTCTTCTTGATTATAGCCTTTTGCTACTAGTCTAGCCTTGTTTCTAATCACGATTCTATTTTCATCAAGTATATTTTTATATATCCATTTAGTTCCTATTATTGAGTATTCAGTGGGTCGTTCAACTAGGTTCCATACCTTGTTTCTAGTGAATTGGTTTAGCTCTTCTTGCATTGCATTTATCCAATTTACATCATTTTCAGCTTCTTCTATGTTTTTAGGTTCAAAGTGTGAGACAAATGCTAGATGATTATTTAAGTTCCTAAGAGATGCTCTAGTTCTAACAGGTTAAGATGGATCATCTAAAATTAATTCCTTAGGATGCCCATGAGCATACCTCCAAGCCTTAGTCAGCCCATGATCTACAATTGCCTCTTGGCTTGTTGATGCATCTCCAATTAGCTTTGGTTCATCTTCTTGTAAAGTCATCTCATGAATCTTTTCTTCAAGAATTTCTGCATCATCATCAATAGCTACTTTCCTGCTAGAAGAGATATCATTAGTATCATCAAAAACAACATGTATAGACTCTTCAATAACAAGGTTTCTTTTGTTAAATACTCTATAAGCTTTACTTGATGTAGAATATCCCAAAAAGATACCTTCATCAGATTTAGAATCAAATTTACCTAAGTTATCCTTGCCATTATTATGAATGAAACACCTACATCCAAAAACATGAAAATAGTTTACTTTGGGCTTTCTAATTCTCCAAAGTTCATAAGGTGTTTTCTTTATAATGGATTTCAATAAAACTCTATTTAGTATATGACATGATGTATTAATGGCTTCTCCCCAAAAGTAGTTAGGGAGGTTACTTTCACACAACATGGTTCTAGCCATTTTCTCTAGGGTTCTATTCTTTCTTTCTACAACTTCATTTTGTTGTGGTGTCCTAGGTGCAGAGAAATTATGAGTTATCCCCTTTTTACTACAAAATTCATCAAATAGATGATTTTCAAATTTCGTTCCATGATCACTTCTAATAGCTATGACTGAAGCATTTCTTGCATTAGTTACTTCCTTATGAAATTTCTTAAATACAGAAAATGCTTCATCTTAATGAGCTAAGAACATGACCCAAGTATATCTAGAAAAATCATCTACAATAACAAGACCATATTTGTTTCCACCAAGACTTGTGGTTCTAGTTGGTCCAAATAGATCCATGTGTAGTAGTTCAAGAAGGTCTAGAGGTAGAGACACAATTTATGGATTTAAAAGAGCTCCTAGATTGTTTGCCATATTGACATGCTTCACAAATTTTATTTTTCTCAAATTTTAGTTTTGGCAAACCTATTACAGAATCTCTTTTAACTAACTTAGATATTGTATCCATACTTGCATGTCCTAATTTACGGTGCCATAACCAACTTGCATCATCAACCTTAGTATCACTAGCTACTAAGCAAGGACTGTTTTTAGCAAGATCTTCTAGATCTACTACATAGATATTTTTACGTCTTATTCCTTTGAATACTAAGCTATTGTCAATTGAGTTGGTTATGATGCATAGGGATGGTTTAAACAGAACATCAAAACCCTTATCACATAATTGATTTATGCTAAGTAAGTTATGTTTAAGACCATCTACCAATCGTACATTATCAACAAAGGTTGAGGAGGTGATTTGTATTTTACCTATACCAATGATGTGACCTTGATTATTGTCTCCAAATGTCACTGCACCTCCCTTTTTAGACTCTAGGGTGAAGAATTGCTCCTTGTCACCCGTCATGTGTCTTGAGCAGCCACTATCCAAGTACCAACAGTTTTTGTCGACTTTGGCTGCAAGACACTCCTACAAAAGGAAATCATATAATTTTAGGTACCCAAGTTTTCTTGGGTCCTTTAAGATTAGTAAAGTTGGTTCCTTTTGAAACCCAAACCTTTTTATTTTTTCTTTTAGCTCCTACCTTCCTATGGTCACACACATTAGCTTTATGTCCTACCTTTCCACAGCAAAAACAGGTTATATTCTAAACTTTACTTTCCCCTGCTTTCACAAAAAAGTTACTAAGGAGCTTTTGCTTATTCTTAGGTTTGTATCCTAAACCAGCTCTATTAAACACAGCTCATTGATTGTTAAGTATCATTTCCAATTTTTTAGAACTATATGTAAACTTTTCAACAATGGGTTTGTATTTTTCAAGCTCTTGTGTAAGCTTTTGTTTTTCTGTTTTTAGTATGTTTAAGTCTTTTGTGAGATTATCTTTTAAAGTTTGTTTACTGTTTTTAAGTTCCGAAATTTCCTTGGTTAGTTTTTTGTTATCTTTAATTAAGGTATTAGTATTTTGAATTAATTTTTGGTTACTTGTTTTAAGTTCTAAATTTTCTTTAATGATAGAATTCTTGTCCTTAATTAATTTATCATACTTATGAAAGTGAGATTGATTAGTTAGTTTTAGTTCTTTATTCTTAAGATTTATTGTCTTATATTCATCCATTAGTTCATTAAACGCATCATACAATTCATCAAAGGTAAAATCTAAATGCGTTTCAGATGTTACCTCATTTTCATTCGTCATGAAGCAAAAGTTGGCCTTTTCCTCTTGTTCCTCATCCGATGATGATGATGATAAATCGGAGTCTGACAGAGTGGAGACAAGAACTTTCTTTTTCTTATATTTGCTGCCCTTCTTCAGCAAGGGACAGTCAACTCTGAAATGTCCCGTCTTCTTGCATTCATAGCATCCGATTCCTTCATTTTTCCGTTCCTTACCTTTATCCTTGTTGTAGGAACTTGAGGGACCTCTCCTTTGATGAAGGAACTTCTTCTGGTTGATAAACTTTCTGAACTTTCGCACGAGAAGAGCCTCATCATCATCTCCCTCATTATCTTCTTCTTTATTGCAGCTACTGCAAGATAAATCCTTGTTAGAAGAAGTAGATTTGAGGGCTATTACCTTTTTCTTATGAGAGGATTCTTCTTCGCTGTGTTGTTTCATTGTGAGCTCGTGCGTCATTAGGGATCCAAGAAGCTCCTCAAGTGGAAGCTTGTTCAAGTCCTTGGCTTCTTGGATTGCCGTTACCTTAGCCTCCCATGACCTTGGCAAACATCGAAGAATTTTCCTGACAAGGTCACTATTAGTATAATTTTTGCCAAGGCTTTTTAGGCCATTGACAATATCAGTAAATCTAGTAAACATGCAAGTGATAGTTTCATTGGATTCCATCTTAAATAATTCATATTTATGAACTAGTATATTTATTTTAGATTCTTTTACTTGATTCGTGCCCTCGTGGGTCACTTCAAGTCTATCCCATATCTCTTTTGCAGAATTGCATGTAGAGACTCTATTGAATTCATTTCGGTCTAAAGCACAATAAAGTGTTAGCATCCCACATATGCCATGAAAATTTCGAAATAATTTTCAGATTGCAGCGGAAAAACATATGCAGGATCCGTTCATCGCATGAACGTGTTTTAAAACCTTTCGTTTGTAGATAGATTAGAATTAAATTATTTTAAACCATTTTAAAATCATTAAGAAGATCAGATCTTCACCTTGTGCGGGTAGATGGTCTCCGCAAATCTGATTTACGTGGTATTTGATCAAGGCTCAGTGGAAGCCGCACACGCGTCCGGCCTCTACAGGTATCCACACAAAGTACTGACTCGATCGAAGCCTTTGGATCTCACCGGGGTGCTAGCTCCCTTGCAGAGATGGCTATGGATGGCTGAAGTCCTCTCCTTTGAATCAACCTTTGATTGGCTTGAGAGGAAGAAGAAGAAGGATGGATTTAGGAAGAAGAAACAAGACCCGCAGCCTTTCTCTTTTTCTTCCTTTTGGAACCAAGATGAAGAAGGAAGAGGGCGTCCCAAGCTTTTCTTTTTCTTCTCTTGATTGTGGCTCAAAGGAGGAAGATGGAGGAGGGTGCTCACGGCTGGAATGAGGAGAAAAACCTTCATTTTTTTTCGAAATTCCATGCTCCCTTTTAATTAGTTAAGAGATAAGGATGAGTTCCTATTTTTTAGGAACTCATCTTTATCTCTTCTTTTGGCTAACAAGGAGGGGCGTGCGCCCCTCCTCTTTCTCCCATGCACACCCCAAGGGGAGGGGCGTGGGCCCCTCCCTCAAGTTCATTTAAATCTGCTATTTAAATAAATTAAAGGGGGTTTTAATTTGGGTCCATTGCATGAGTCCAATCCTAGTCAAAATAGGATTTTTATGAACCCATTTCAATTTCCTCCAATTCCTAATCCAATTAGAATTTAATTGAGCCATGACTCTATTGAACTCTTCAATCCTAATCCAATTAGGAGTCATGAAATTAATTAGATTAAATTTAAAATTAATTAGGACTTAAGAAAATCCTAATCTAATCAGGACTTGTTCAATTTTCAGCCCTAAGACAATTTGGACTTTAGAAATCCTATTCCAAATAGAATTCTAATTTAATTTGAAATCCTAATCCAATTAGGACTTCATAAATCCCACTCCAAGTAGGACTCATGATCAAGTCCAATTAATTAAATCCAATTAATTAAATTAAATTGCAATCCGATTGCAATTAATCCTTCTTCTAATCACTAACTCTTAGCGGGTTTTCATTTATCAATCTAATTGATTATTTGTGATTCCTAATCACATTCAACCATTGGATCGGTCAATACCTCTAATGTGTGTGACCCCATAGGTTCCATTCTGACTGGTAGTGAGATATATTGCGATCTCTATCACAATATCATTGAAAACTCCTTTCAATGGGTTGAAACAATTCCAACTCAACTCACCAGGGATTATCGACCATCGAGATGATCCCTGTGAGTCTCACCATCCACCAGTGACACCTAGCAGTATGTAGTGGCCACCCAGCAGAATAGAATGATGAACCTCTAGGTGTAGTTATCGTATGATACAGTCCTTCTATCATGGATCCCTACAGATCGAAGGTCATGGAGAACTCGTCAAACCCCGTCGTCTGTCATATGTCTAGATTTATTTGACTTGAGTTCGATAGTGAAAAACTCTTTCTCCACTTTATATTTCTGCCCTGGCCAAGGTCTTAGAACTCAGTCTAACAGATCACATAGGATCACTCCTCTTCTATCAAGGTCGATAGATTCTATGTAAGTGCATACCCTACTCCTACAGTGAACTTACTGCAGCCAATCTACACTACAAGGACCCATATGGCTAGAGACCATGTATACGTGTAGTCAAACTACAATAACCTCACTGTGAGTAGCCGAAGCACCGCAGGTCAAAGGACCAGTCATACTACTGCAACATCAAGCAAGTCACTGACGAGTGGATAGACATCCAAGTGACTTCTTGTCTTGGTCACGCTCAGTACCCTTGTTCTCTAACAAGCACCTGCACTATCACTTCAGTGTCCCTACACTGTGGACTCGAGTCTCGTCCATCCAGAAGAAAAGTGATCTGTGCACTGATCGGATCGATCACCGTCCTCGTGATGATCCATTGATCAGGAGCATTTAGAAATTAATCACCAATGATACATGGCTCAAATTCTCAACTCTTGAGAATATGTATCATCATCTTATTAATTTCTTGGACGATTCATAGACACATAAACAATATGAATGAAAAAGATGCCCATTTATTATTCAATAATAATAATGTCAAGTACAAATTTATGTCCTAGAATTAATAATGTGTCCGCCAGATTGGCTTCTAGGGCATACATCTAACAATCTCCCACTTGCACTAAAGCCAATCAGACATATATCTAAGTCCCATCTTCTCAAGGTGGGCTTCTGTCTTCTGCTGATTTAACTGCTTAGTGAGCGGATCAGCCACGTTGTCCGCAGAGTCTACTCTCTGCACCTCGACATATTTCTTCTCGAGGTATTCGCGTATGAGGTGGAAACGCCGCTCTATGTGCTTGGACTTCTGATGAGACCTTGGCTCCTTAGCGAGAGCTATGGTGCCATTATTATCGCAGTAGAGTGTGATGGCATCTGATGGCATTACATCTAACTCTGCAATGAATTTCTTGAACCAGAAGGCTTCCTTTGCAGCTTCAGAGGCGGCGATATACTCAGCTTCCATGGTAGAATCAGCAATGATCGGTTGTTTGGAACTCTTCCAATTTACCGTACCACCATTGCACAAGAACACATATCCAGATGTAGACTTTCTATCATCAATATCAGTCATAAAGTCTGAATCTGTGTATCCTTCTACCTTTAACTCCGATGCTCCTCCAAAGACCAAGAACAAATCTTTAGTTCTTCTTAAGTACTTAAGAATGTTCTTCACAGCTGTCCAGTGCTCTTCGCCTGGATTCGACTGATATCTGCTAGTGACACTCACAGCAAGGGCTATATCAGGTCGTGTACATAGCATGGCATACATGAGGCTCCCTATTGCAGAAGCATAAGGAATCCTGCTCATGCATTGAATCTCTTCAGATGTGTTGGGGCACATCTTTTTGGAGAGATGAATCCCATGCCTAAGGGGTAATAGACCCCTCTTGGAGTTTTCCATATTGAACCTCTTCAGTAACTCCTCTATGTACATCTTCTGTGATAGGCCAAGCATTCTTTTAGATCTATTCCTATAGACCTTTATCCCCAAAATGTAGGATGCTTCCCCAAGGTCTTTCATGGAGAACTCTTTTGATAACCAGACCTTGACCGAGGTTAGCATAGGAATATCATTTTCTATCAGGAGGATGTCATCCACGTACAGTACGAGGAACACGACAGCACTCCTACTAACCTTCTTGTAAACACACGGTTCCTCTTCGTTCTTGATGAACTCAAACGATTTGATCGCATCATTAAAACGAGTGTTCCAACTCCGAGATGCTTGCTTTAGTCCATAGATGGACCTTTGCAGCTTGCAGACCTTGTGATCACCATCACTGGAAGTGAAACCCAAAGGCTGCTCCATATAGATATCTTCATCAAGATATCCATTTAGGAAAGCAGTTTTCACATCCATCTGCCATATTTCATAATCATGAAATGCTGCAATGGCAAGCAATGTTCGAATGGATTTCAGCATGGCTACAGGTGAAAAGGTCTCCTGATAGTCAATGCCTTCGCGCTGACTATACCCTTTCGCTACTAGCCTTGCCTTATAGGTCTTTACCTTTCCATCTGAACCTATCTTCCTTTTATAGATCCATCTACATCCAATAGGTACTATACCTTCTGGTGGATCTACTAAGGTCCAAACTTGGTTGGAATACATGGAGTCTATCTCTGACTTCATGGCTTCCAGCATTTCTCGGAATCGATATCAAATATCGCCTCGTTGTAGGTATTGGGATCTTATGTATGTTCCCTATCTCCCATGAGGAACATTTCCTCTGTATCCTCTACTAGTATACCTAAGTATCTATCGGGAGGATGGGAGACCCTACTTGATCTACGAGGTGGAGGAGGTACAACGTGTACTGGCTCTATGTGAATAGGTTCTATAGGATCCATTACTTGTTGCTTTTCAGAGACTCTCTCTTCAAGCTCAATTTTCCTCCCACTGCCTCTATCAAGGATAAACTGTTTTTCCAAGAAGATGGCATGTCGGCTCACAAACATATTGTGATCCTCTGAGACGTAAAAATTGTATCCTAATGACTCTTTAGGATATCCAATGAAACGAGCACTTATGGTCCTAGGCTCTAACTTGTCCGCCTGCATTCTTTTGACATGGGCCGGACATCCCCAAATCTTGAGATGACCAAGACTCGGCTTCTTACCATGCCATATCTCATACGGTGTGGTAGGAACGGATTTAGAGGGAACTCTATTCAATAAATAAATTGCGGATAATAAGGCATCTCCCCAAAGAAACATAGGCAGATCTGTGAAGCTCATCATGGATCGGACCATATCCAATAGAGTCCGATTCCTCCTTTCTGACACCCCGTTGAGTTGAGGTGTACCCGGAGGCGTCCATTGTGAGACTATGCCATTCTCCTTGAGATAGTTCCGGAATTTTCCACTAAGGTTTTCTCCTCCTCGATCTGATCGAAGAACCTTAAGGGTTTTTCCTGTCTGTTTTTCTACTTCATTTCTGAACTCTTTGAACTTTTCAAAAGACTCAGATTTGTATCTCATAAGATACACATACCCATATCGTGAATAGTCATCGGTAAAGGTAATGAAGTATGAATAACGACCGCTGGCTAGCACATTGAATGGGCCACACACATCAGTGTGTACCAGGGTAAGTATTTCAGTGGTCCTCTCTCCATGTCCTACAAAGGGTAATCTAGCCATTTTTTCTTGAAGACAGGACTCACAAAATGGATATGACTCAGAAGTCAATGGGCATCTTTCTCCATTTTGTTCATTCTGTCCTCTCCAATATGGCCAAGCCTGAGGTGCCACAAATACTTCTGGTTTATCTCTTCTCTGAATCTTTTAGATCCTATGGCACTCACTACTTGCTTAGACACATTCACAGACACATCAATATGCAAGTGATAGAGACTATCAATCATGAAACCACGTGCAACTAATTTATTTCTGAAATAAATAGAACAGCAGTCTTTGTCAAAGGTCAAAACATGACCATCCTGTGCTAAACACGAAACAGAAATCAAATTCCTGCTAGCAGCAGGGACATAATAACAGTCTCTAAGCAATAAACTAAATCCAGATGGTAATCGCAGAGGGTAGGTGCACAGCTACAGCAGCAACTCTTGCCCCGTTGCCAACCCGAAGGGTCACTGCACCTTCCGCCAGCCTCCTACTTTCTTTTAGACCCTGCATAGTAGTGCACAAATGAGCACTAGAACCAGAATCTATAATCCAACTAGAAGTAGAAGAAACCGTAAGGTTAGTTTCAATCGAGCAAGTCTAGCATACCTTCAGAAGGTGTGTCCCTTTTGTTCTTCAGGCTCTCGAGGTATGAAGGACAGTTCCTTTTCCAGTGGCCGTCGACATTGCAGTGGAAACATTTTTCCTTGTCATTAGCCTTTTTCTTCTGAACTTCATTTTTAGGCTTCTTATCTTTCTTCTACTTCTTTGCAGGCTTCTTTTTCTTCCAAGTAGACTTTCTCTTGGAACCAGAAGTCAGCTCAGCAGCCAGAACAGAGCCCCTTGAACCTTTCAAGGCCCCTTCAGCAGTTACCAACATGTTCAACAATTCGGTCTTAGTGCATTCAATTTTATTCATATGGTAGTTTACTATAAACTGACCAAATGAATCAGAAAGAGATTGCAGGATCAGATCTATCTGCAGTTCCTTATGCATGGACATACCGAGCTTCTCAAGCTCCTCAAGGTCCTTGATCATAGTCAGACAATGATCATGGACAGACTGCCCCTCGCGCATCTTTGCCTTGAAGAGTCTCTTGGATACTTCAAAGCATGCAGTGCGGCTCTGCTCACCATACAACTCTTGCAGATGAGCCAGTATTTTTCTAGCAGTCTTCATGTTCTCATGCTGGCATTGAAGTTCGTTAGTCATGGATGCCATGATATAGCACTTGACCCTAATGTCATCATCAGTCCACTTCTGATGCGTCTCATGCTGATCATCAGTAGGACGTGCTGGTAGCCTAGGGATATCATTCTCGAGCACATACCCTATTTTCTCACAATTCAGAACAATTTTCAGGTTCCTAAGCCAGTCTTTATAGTTGGTTCCGGTCAGTCTGTTGGTCTCAAGGATTTGGGTCAAAGGGTTTGAAGCTGACATTGTGATCTGTAGAGAGTAAAGATTCTAGTTAGACTTTGTACTTGAACTTAATTTGTTCTAGAGACTTTTAAAACAAATATGCTCCCACTATTTTCTCGAATCCCTCATACTCTCCTGATGGAGAAACGGAAATCCTACGCGACTAGGATTTCTAGTGGGTACTGCGGTCTCACCGATTTACATGCCGCCTCACCTAACAGTTATTGGTGACATATAAATAGATGAGTGTACAACTCTTGTACAATGCTTCTCAAGCAAATTGCAGTGGTACTTGGTCTCTAAGTGATGAAGACCTCACCTAACAGTTATTGGTCCTATTACTTAGTTAAGTCAGACCCACCGTATAACCGCAGAAATAAAGTCGTCATTGGGTCCTCACCTAACAGTTATTGGTGCCCAACCCCACCTTTACCCCGCAACATCTCATGTCTAATAGAGAGGTCCAGTCCCCCCGATGCAACTTGCCCACTGTGTCCAGCCGAGACAAATCAACACCGAAAAGACCTTAGCAGCTCTACTACGGTGGAAGACCAATGGACTTAATATTGCATAATCAAGTCTTAGTATTTGCAACTTGAGTTCTTCATAAGAGGTAATCGAACAATTGGCCAGGTAAGCAGGTGGGAGGCTCCCCTTACTCAGAGAGTAAGGTCCTAATTAAGTAACCACCTTATAGGCTTGCCTAGACACCAATTAGATCAATTAATCTAATATGACTAACTCATGTTGGTTCACCCTCGACTAATTAGGGAGGTTTCGATTTAGGTCTCACTCGATCGCGTATTCACATCTCATGCAAATATAAGTCTACCCGCATAATCATAAGCATTAAACATTCAGACATTTATCAAAAATAAAATTAAATGGTGATGATCATGGATCCAGGATGGGGTCATTTTACAAGCACATGCACGTCAATTGGTTTGATCGTCTTCAACTCTTGACTCGATCTTGATCCTCTAGGTCCAATTGTGATCAACTCCTTGATCCATCTTCAATCAACCCTTGATCTCGATCTGCGCATGTTGAGCTTGTTGATGTACATATCGATCAACCATCGACGTGCAACACACATCACAGATTACATCCCAGATTGCTTTAAAAATTAAATAAAAATAAAAATAAAATTACAACCCTTTTCATTGAGACACGCAGGTCTCTAATACATAAATTTAAGATGCACGCAGGCATCTGAAAATTAAAATTACATGCATCACAGAACATCGCAGAACATTTCAGCACATTCAAAGGGTCCATCCATGATTATCACCATACGCATCACATGCATAAAAAAAATTATTTTCAGATCTGTAATTTAACTGATTATATCATCTCATGACTTGCTGATCATGCATGATTTGATTCTAAACATTTGTAATCACATTATTAATGCATTAGAATCATTAATCTAAGCATCCATTAATTAGTATGCAGAAAAAACAGCAAGCTGAAAATTCTGCATACTTAATTTTCAGCAAGCATAATCCCTTAAATTTCAAATCTAAAATGCCTTGAAAAATTTAATTCTAATCTTAATCTACATAACCATGGCTCTGATACCACTGTTAGGGGAGTCTCCACTCCTACATGGATTCGGTCCTATTAAAAATAGGGTGACACCCATGTATACCTATCAGAGCACGCATCTCTATATGCCTCCGGGCGGAGAGCCACGCTTCGTCACACGATCACGCGTGAGAGTTTCCGGAGATCGGTCACAACTCTTGGACCTTTGCTCTGATACCACTTGTCAGGATCAAGCGCTACCATTACACCAAAACCCGCAGGTGTTAGTGAAGGCGCAACTTTATTTCCTTAAACTAGCGCAGAGGCCCATAGCGCCACGAGTCGACTCCGACCAAGCCTCGCCCAACTCCGGACTCCGACAGGGCCTCGCCAGTGGGTTCAGGGAACCCCTAGTAGTATAACCCACCCTACTCCTCCAGCGCATCCACGTTGGCAGGCGGCAGGACTGACTCGGCCCTCCAGGCCTCCGCCAACGTTAACTCAGCCCCTCATGCCTCCGCCAACATAAAGCACATTCATTGCTTTGGCATTTAGTTGTGCCTTCCTAATATCATTGTCATCCCAATCTTTTTCAAGTTTGGGTATAGTAACACCCTCTACAAAAATTGATGGGATGTATGGTCCATTAAGTATGGTGGTCCAAATCTCATAGTCTTATGCTTGGATAAATATCCTCATCCTAGCCTTCCAATATGAGTAGTCGGTTCCATTGAAGAATGGAGGTCTATGGGTGGACTGCCCCTTAATATGAGAAGATCCAAATGGGATTGTCATTTTGATCTTTTACTCTTTTGGTAGAAGAGTTCCGGCTCTGATACCACTTGTTGCCCAAGAAGACAACCCAAGAGGGGGGGTGAATTGGGTTTTAAATAATAATTGCAAATTAAAAACTTAATGAGTAACTAATTAAACTTAGTTGCAGGTGGATTAATTAGTTTACTATAAGCAGTGGATGAGGGAAATGGAAGAGACAATTAAACAATCACAAACACAAGAGATTTTATAGTGGTTCGGAGCTAACCCTTGCTCCTACGTCCACTCCCCAAGCTTCACTTGGGAGTTCACTATAATTCCTCGGATTACAGCCTGTTGTTTTACAAGCTCACAACCCAACTTGTTGTTTTACGAGATCACAACGAACTCGGTCGGTTTTCACAGGCTCACCGACTAGAACCACCCGATTGTTTTTCCAGGATCACAATCAAACCCTTACACCGTTGGTTTTAACCTCGGCTCACCAACAAACCTCTACAACCTTGATTCAATCCCCTGATTGAATCAACTAACAAGAAAACAGTTTGTAAAAAGTACAGGAAAAGCTTCTTAACAAGCAAATATGAACAATATAAAAAATGTAGAGTTAGAAGCCCTCAAACAGATTTTGGAAGAGGAAGAAGGGGCTTCTCGAACTCTGAGTCTCCTCGTTGAATGCACTGATGATCTGATGTCAGAGGAGAGACTTGAATGCGAGGAAGACGTTTGGAGAGTAGACTTCAATGCACTTCTTCCTTCTTTCTCTTGTATTAACTCTTGAAAGGCTTTGGTAGGTGGAAATTCCTTTTGCTTTGAATGGAGTCTCTCTTTCTTGCTCTATTACTGTTCACTCTAGCTATTTAAGTAATCCCCATCGAAAACTAGCCGTTAGACACACTTTTAGAGCCGTTCTGCACAATCTGCAACTCCTGACAAAGTGTCCGTTGGGATCGGAGTCGACTCGCTCAATCTGGAGTCGACTCGGCTGTTGCTGGAGTCGACTCATGCTTTACTGGAGACGACTCGCCCACTGTTCAAAATTTGAAATAAAGTGCCGTCCCGTTCTGGAGTTGACTTGGCTAAACCTGGAGTCGACTCGCCAATGTCCGGAGGTGACTCTCCCTTCTGGAGACGACTCGTTCTTTAGGATTCCAACAATCTTTCTTTCGGTTTTACTTCCTCGAGTCGACTCGAATTCTCTTGGAGTTGACTTGGCTCTCAGAGCCAGAAAAACTGGTCTTCTGTCTTTGGAGTTGAACTGTCTCGGAGTCGACTCGGACTTTGCTGGAGTCGACTCGGCTCTCAGACATCGAAGTTGGCTCTCTAACTTAGTCTTGCATTCCTCTGAGAGTCGACTCTTGCTTCTATTAGGAGTCGACTCGCCAACCGTCGGAGTCGACTCGAGTTCTTCTCGAGTCGACTCGGCTCTCAGAGTCCAAAACACCTTCTCTGTCTTTCTGTCTGTTACTCCTTGGAGTCGACTGGTACTTTGCTGGAGTCGACTCGGCAAGCATCGGAGTCGACTCGACTTCTTCTAGAGTCGACTCGGTGACAGGGTCTGAGATTCATCTTTCTGTCCTGCTGTCTGTTCTCAGTCGGAGTCGAGTCGTAATGTGCCGGAGTCGACTCGAGTTTGTGCCAGAACGTCTGAAATACTTGGAGTCGACTCGAACTCTTCCGGAGTCGACTCGCGTCCCAGACTTTGGTTCAAACTGAGTTCCATACTTAGCCAAAATGTATTGAACCAAGACTAGAGACAATTAAACATAAATTTACAAATATTTGGCTGAAACACTAGATTGAATTCATTAGTATAACATAAGATATACTCAAATGCTTTGAGCTCATCAAAATCAAATAGGGTTATAATCAATCACTCCACAGATACATATTCTCAAGAGTTGAGAATTTGGGCCATGTATCATTGGTGATTAATTTTTAAATGCTCCTGGTCAATGGATCATCACGAGGATGGTGATCAATCCGATCAGTGCACAGATCGCTTTCCTTATGGATGGACGAGACTCGAGTCCACAGTATAAGGACACTGAAGTAAGAGTGCAGGTGCTTGTTAGAGAACAAAGGTACTGAGCGTGACCAAGACAAGAAGTCACTTGGATGTCTATCCACTCGTCAGTGACTTGCTTGATGTTGCAGTAGTGTGACTGGTCCTTTGACCTGCGGTGCTTCGGCTATTCACAATGAGGTTATTGTAGTTTGACTGCACATATACATGGTCTCTAGTCATATGGGTCCTTGTTGTGTAGATTGGCTATAGTAAGTTCACTATAGGAGTAGGATATGCACTTACATGTAATCTATCGACCTTGATAGATGAGGAGTGATCCTATGTGATTTATTAGACTGAGCTCTAAGACCTTGGCCAGGGCAGAATATATAGTGGAAAAGAGTTTTCTACTCTCGAACTCAAGTCGAATAAATCTAGATATATGACAGACGACGAGGTTTGATCGAAACTTCATTTGGCTTTTCACAAACTTCTTATATGCTTTCATTTATCTTGTCATTCATTTCCTCATTTTTGAATTTCTTCTTTTAAGCACTCAGTGAACATTCTGATCTTCATTTCTTTTTGGTTTTACTTTTCTATGCTTTATACTCTATTTGCTCCCTATCCGGTGGAGTTGGAAGGGGCACGAGGTATTACCACTAGCCTCTCTCTTGTGCCATCCCTAATACGCCCTACACCAAATAGTTGGATCAAATAGTGCCCAGTACTACCACTAGCCTCCCCATTGGCACCATCCCTATGATGAGCAATATAGAAAAGTTAAACCGTTTCCTTTAAAAATGTTTACTCCAAACTCTCCCTATTTAAATATAGTTTATTATAGATTTTATCTCTTCCAAAGGAATGCTCACATAATTCTTACAAATGTGCTGAATATATTATGCTTGTTTTGCTTTTACTTAAGATTGGAGTACTTAGTTTTAGCATCTTAACAGATTTTTATGAGTCTTTTGATATCAATTAAATGTGATTCATTACAATTAGTTTGATATCTTTGCATATAAGCACAAAATGAGGATACAATTTGGCCTACAAGTTGTATGATATAGTAATACAGCTTTAAACAATAAAATTATCTTGCTCATCATTTTTAAACTCTACAATATGGGGTCATAGATATACATTTCTTCATGTCAAACTTCTGTAAGAATATTCTTGTGAACTTACTTTGGCCAATGAAGATCCCCTTTCTTATTTGTCTTAGTTTGGAGTTCGAGAGGAAAGGTTAGTTCATCCATTTTACTCATTTCGAACTTACCCTGCATGAGCTTTGTAAAAACTTTACATAAAGCTTCATTAGTAGCACCACAAATAATGTCATCAATATATATTTGAGCAATTATGATCTCAGAATTTTTTTTTTGATACATAGTTTTATCACTATTACTTTGTATCAAAAATTTACTTAATCTTTCATATCATGCTCTTGGTGCTTGTTCTAAATCAAATAGTGTTTTATCATATTTGTAATGAATATTTTTTAAATATAGATGGTTATTTTTACATAAAAATTTTAATAAAACAATCAAATGAAAGTGGTTATCTTTGGCTTCTAATCATGCAAAGATTTCATCAAGATCTATTTTATGTTTTCTGATTAATTATTTTAGTAATCACCAATTCTTCTTAATTAAGTGTGTTTCTGAAAAACTCAGTTATGTTCCAAATATAAAAAGTTTTCAGATTCTTCAATAAGATTTCAAATTTTATCCCTTTCAAAATGATTTAGTTTAACTTAACCAATTATCATCTTGTTCATTCTTCTTAATATCTTTTAAATAGAAGCAAAATAACAAACTATATTCTCAATAAAAGATCTAATTTAATAAGGATAATATGAATTAATATTTCTATAACTAGTATCTTTTCATTGAATCTTCTATATGCATTGCTTAAAGAATAATATCCAAAGAAACACTTGTTTTATCAGATTTGGCAGATATTTTATTCTTGAGAATATAACATGTATAACTGAAAAACATGAAGGTATGCACCATTTGATTTTTTGTTTTTCATGAGTTTACATGGGGTTTTCTTCAAAAATAGATTTAATAGAAATCTTATAATATGACAACCTGTGATGATAGCATTAATCAACTGCTATCACAAAGCATTGTCCTTACACAACAAAGGTTCTATTTTTATATTTTTATAACCCCTATATGCAATAGTGTTCTTAGTGCAAAAATAATTGTATTCAATACCATTTTCTGTGCAAACCTTATTAAAAAATTAGTTTTCAAAACTGTGCCATGATACTTTCACAGTTTGCAAACCTTTTTCATTTGAAACCTTTTGTAAGTTTGTGCTACTACAGAAAATATTTCAATTTAAGTGCCAAGAACAAAACCAATGTTAGCCTTGAGAAATTATCTACAATTACAAAATTAGAAAGCTTATCTCCTAGGTTCACAATCCTAGAGATCCAAATAAGTTCTTATGAAGAATTTTCAAAGGCTAAAAGGTGAAAACAATGTTTTCAGATTTAGAAATGATTCTAGTTTGTTTTTCTAGATGACATATATAGCAGACTTTGACCTTGCAAAAATTAATCTAAGTGAACCAATGACAAGATCTTTTGAGATTAAGTCCATACTAGTATGAGTTGATTTTATATGCCAAAACTAGTCTCTTTAATCTTGGTATTCTTAATGCTTATATTTAAAAATATACCAAGTAGACATTCTTATGTTTATGATCAATAGAAGATAATGCCATGGATAAGAACTCTCAATCAAGCATATAGAGAATTCAAAAAGTTATTCTAAGAGTATTGATTAAGCATATTATCCATCAATAACGAAAGCATAATATAGAAAGATGGAGTGATTTGGATATATTTTCTTTTCATACCAAAAGTATCACTTATATCACAGAAATGATTAATACTAGCTACAATTTCAAATGAGAGAATGCAAGGATTACTAATTTCATTATTTCTTCCATTTTAGTAACTCTTCTTAATTACATTTTAAGTTTCATTCTTTAACATGTGTCTAGAGAACCCATTGTTGAGATAACATCTTTCATTGGAATCTTGGGTAGCTAGACACACCTGCAAAAAAATGATTAGGTTTTTCAACTTGGAAACCCAAGCCCTTTTGGGTCCTTGCAGGATAGCTATAATTGTTCCTTTTGGAACCCATATTCTCTTAATAACTATTTTGTTTATTAGTTTGCAGATTTTAGGATTACAAGAAATGTATTTCTGCATACTCTTATTAAATTTAACAAGCATAGATTTAACATAAGTAGATGATGGATTTTTAATTTTCTATTTTTGCTCATTAGGTTCATCAGATATATTAGAATCTATTTTAGGATAGATAGTGGAGGATTTAACACATATGTCATTTAGGGATTTTTATGTGTACCAAGATTGATATCCTAATCCAGCCTTTTCAAATTCAGCTCTTTAATTATATATCATTAAGTTTAGCTTTTGAGAGCTGATAGTAAATTTTTCAACTATAGGCTTAAATTTGTTAGCTTCTTTAGTTAACCTTTCATTATCTTCTGAAAGCAATTTATTATTTTTCTGAATTATATTATAGCTTTCAGCAAGAGATAGATTTTTCTGATTTAGCTTTTTATTCTTTAAACTAAGCTTCTTATATTCTAAGTATAGATCAGAAAAAACATCATGAAGTTTATCAAATGTAAAATCAGATTGAGTTTCAGCATGTACTTCATCTTGGAACGAGAAATCACTTTGTGTTCCAGTATATACCTTATCTTCATGTGCAATAAAGCATAGATTTTTAATTTCAGTTTGCTGCTCTTCTTCTTCAGAGCTAGTTTCAGATTCACTAAAAATTTTAGTGCATTCATATTTACCTTCAAGCATATTCTAAATTTTTTTAGCAGTTATGCAAAAAGATATGCTATTAAGTTCACTATCATCTAATGCACAATATAGAATATTCATGGCTTTTGCATTTTGCTGAACCATTTTCTTATCATGATTAGTATTTGTGTGTAGCCCGTTGACTATGATACTCCATAAATCATAGTCATGTGTTTGAATGAAGATGTGCATGCGTGCTTTCCAATGTTTGCAGTTTATGCCATTAAATAGTGGAGGTCGATCAATCAACTATCCCTCTCCTAGGAAACTATCTATTTGAGTTGTCATAATCTTTGGCTCTTTGACAGTTAGGTCAAAATCAAAAAGGTAAGGAATTATAGAGCACCTGCTCTGATACCACTTGTTGCCCAAGATGACAACCCAAGAGGGAGGGATGATTTAGGTTTTTTCAAATTTTTAGTGCTTTAAAAACTTCCTTAGTTAAATGCGGTGGATGCTTTCTTAAATTACTTCAATGAATTAAACTATAGCAAAGATGAAAGATAATGCAAGAATAATCACAAGTGAAGCCACAACACAAACACCACGATGTATAGTGGTTTGGTGCACCCCAAGGTACCTAAGTCCACTCCCCAAGCGTCCCCTTGGAAATTTTACTACAATTCCTCAGATTATAGTAGGATTGTTTTTTCGGGCTCACAATCCAAAATCTTTACAATTTGGTTTTCCGGGATCACCAATAACCTACGTTGGTTTTGCGGACTCACCAACAACCTAACGTTGGTTTTACGGGCTCACCAACAATCTAACGTTGGTTTTGCGGGTTCACCAACAACCTAACATTGGTTTTGCGGGCTCACCAACAACCTACACCGTTGGTTTTTGCGGACTCACCAACAAACCTTACAATGAATAATAGAAAAGAAGTTTAAAGCTATTAAGTGAGCAAATATAACAAGTATGCACAAAAAGAAGAGAGTAGGAAATAATTATCGCTTTGTAGATTGCTCTTCTCTTCTTTCCCAAGGTTGCTTCACTCTTCAATGAATTGGTTGAGCTCTTGAAGGTACTTGAATTCTGCTCAACATACTTCTTTTAGGTTTGAACTTGAAACAATAACCTTAACTTTCTTGGATTTCCTCTTTCTCTTGAATGCACACTTAGATTCCCACTAAGATTACTTCCTTTAATATATAGTGGCTCTTAAATACTTCTCCAACCTCCAAAGATCACTTTTCTACCATTGGAATGGAGAAAGTAGCCGTTTATAGCCGTTGGAGACTTAAAAAGTACATCTGCAGAACTAGCCGTTGGGCTGTCGCCCGTGCTGGGGTCGACCCAAGCTTTTCTAGGGTCGGCTCAAGTCACTGTTCATTAATTTGGAGTCGGCTCAAACTTTTCTGGGGTCTGTTCCTGCTACAGTGGGGTCGGCCCCTACTACAGTGGGGTCAGCCTTCTCAAAAAATTCAGAAGCTTGTTTTTCTGACTCTTCACCCTGGGGTTGACTCATGCTTTCTTGGGGTCGACCCATGCTATAGTGGGGTCGACCCAAGCTACAGTGGGGTCGGCCCTCTCAGGGATTCCAGAGACATATTTTTGAGTTCTTAACCTTGGGTCGGCTCATGGTCTCTTGGGGTTGGCTCCATTGGGGTCGGCTCAAGGTTTCCTTGGGTCGGCTCAAGAAAACTTGGGGTCGGCCCTCTCAGTAAATTTCAAAAGGCTGTATTTTCAGATGGTTGAAGCTAGGGTCGGTCCGAGCTTTTCTGGGGTTGATCCGAGATTTGTGCCATTTGTACCATTTGTGCCAGAATGTGCCAAATTGTGCCAGGATCGACTCATCTCTTCTGGTGTCGACTCTAATCCTGTTTTTCTGCATCTTTAGGTTAGATTTGCATATTAAACATATAAAAAAAGTAACAACATTGCAAATCATTTTTTTCTCCTTAGGATGCTTGGCACATTAAAGTTTAAGCTCATTAAGCATGTAAATGACAGAACTAAGCTTCAATCAAAATAACTTGACTCTAAGGTATATTAAACTCTAAATTAGTTCTTTCCTCAAGTTCTTCCAATATATCAAGCAAGCGTATTAAAGATAAGTTCTTGAAAGTTCTTTTAAATATATTCTTGAAAGCATATTTAGATATGTTCTTGAAAGTTCTTTTAAATATATCAAGCAAAGCGTATTAAAGAAGTATCAAATCTTTCTTCCTTACTTACTTATGTATTAGATTAATTGAATTGAAGGGCATTAGTATTTTCATTTGACCTCAATGGCTTTGTAAACATCAAAATCACACTAGGATCCTCAGATCTTGACACCATAATGAATGATTAATGCTAGATTAATACCTTTTATGATGGGTGAAACTTGTGGATCTGATTCTTGACTTCGCAGCCACGCACACGAATAGCCTCTACGAGAAGTACACGCGAAGTTCCTGAAGAGATCCAATCCTGCGGAAGTGCTAGCTTGCGCAGAATTTATTGAGGCTGAAATTTGATCTTCCCAACGCTATCAACTTTTAATCCACCTTCTTGGAAGAACTTGGAGGAAAGGTTTAGAGGGATTGAAGAGACTTAGATCTGATCTAAAGACTCTTATCAGGGACCCCTAACACTAATAGCGTGAAGGACTTAGTGGAAGATCAAATGGCAAGTTGGAAGATGAACTAGTTTCTTCTTTCTTTCTTTTTTCTTTTCTCCTTTTTTCTTTTTCTCTCTTTTTTCCTTTTTCTCTTTTTTCCTTTTTCTCTTTTTTTCCTTGAATTCGACCACCATCTGATAACACCCTCTTATACTCTAACTCCACTCCTCTTCACACGCCAACAATTAGGATTTTGTGGAGTTAAGTTATATTTTGAATTCAAAATTCAAACATAGCTTCATGCGCCATCACATGATGAAGGATTGATCACATCCAAGCCCTTCATCATGTCGCCCATTCCCTCACTCCATTTCGAAATTTCCATGCCCACAATCAGATTAGACGGTCACGTGGTGATTTTGTGGTGACTAAATTCGAAATTCAACCATAATTAGAAGTGAGATAAAGATAAGGATGACATGTGCCATGAAGAGAGAGAATTTGATCTTATCCAATTGTTTTCATGAATTTATCTCTCCATGTCATCCCATCTGATGATGAAAGAGGTTCCTGATGTTGCCAAGTGTCCCATGGCACCATTAAATAAATTAAATTAATTTTTAATCATATTAAAAATTAATTTATGGCGCCATGCATGGATATGTGACAAGTGGATTTCAAGATCCGAACAGTTTCAGATCGAACCCATTTAATTTAATTAAATCCTAATAATTAGAATGATCCAATTACCATGGGTTGAACCTAGTCCAATTAGGTAAATCCCTAATTAAGCACAAATTTAATCTAATTAGTTTGGTCAACCTAAGTCCTCTTGATTCAGACCTAATCCAATCAGGTCAAAAACCCTGATTGAGCCCAGAATTGAATCTAATTCAATTTGGCTCATCCTTAGTCTAATTACTCAATCCAATTGAGCTCATTAGCAATCTAATTACTAATTAATCCTCCGATAATTACTTTAATTATTTTATAAGATAATTTGCCAATCAAAATTGACCAGATTATTCCCTGAATGATCCTTAATCATTCATCAGCCTTCTGATCAATCAGAAATCTTCTATGCGTGTGACCTCATAGGTTCGAACCTAAGCCGGTAGTATAGGAACGACTTTCTACACTAATCGATGTGACCATCTAGCAATCGTACCCGACGTCCGGATAGGCTGAATATATGTGAAGCAAATATTCTCGAATCCTGAACTATGGTTACTATATAATTCAATCCCTTTGACTCCTAATGCCAGGGATGACTTAGAGCTCACTGTCAACTCTATAATTAGTACATCCACTATGTGATTAACTTTAGATATTCCGTGACTCCTCACTGGGATTACCCTAGCCAAGGTTTGCTAAATTAATCACAAGACATTATCTCCTATTTTCAGGAGGGGTCAATTCCATCTCGACTCACAACTGACTATGCAAGTACTTGACTGCACCCAGTGACCTTCCGTCACTGAATTAGAAATCCAGATAGTCTGGTACCAAAGTATAATGAGTTGCTTGCTAGTCACAGGTTGCGGTCTCAGGTCAGAGGGCCAAATTTATACCCATATCCATTCGGAACATCTCTTGATAGTAGAGCGTTCCGAAATTGGTCACGTTCAGTGAAATGTACTCCTACAACTCACCTGTGTGGCATACCAGTGTCTCCACACTTCTTGGTTAAGAGGGACAACCAACGTATATGTCACACAATGACCTAATCTCGATAATGCTGTCGTCCTTGTAACAACATATCATTTGGTCGCGAACTAGCTTTAAGGACTCGAAGATAAATTCTCCTTTATCATTAATAAGTTCTAAGGACTTCATCATATAAGAGTTCATTTGAAGATGTAAAATGATTGATAATGCCAAAAAATACTTTATTGATTTGTCAATTCATTACAAAATTCAATCATCAAACATGCTGACGATTGATATTTAGGATAACAATTTTCAACAGCTTCGGCTACTCATAGTTGAGGTATTTGTAGTTTGACTGCACATATACATGATCTCTAGATATATGAATCCTTGTAGTGTAGATTGGCTGTAATAGGCTCACTGTAGGAGTAGGTATCTACCTACATGGAATCTATCACCTTGATAAATGAGGAGATCCTGTGTGATGTATAAGACTGAGTTTGTAAGATCTCGGCTGGAGCAGTATGTACAATAGAGAAAGAGTTTTCCACTCTCGAACTTAAGTCGAATAACTCTGACATATGACAGACGACGGGGTTTGACAAGTTATCCATGACCTCTGTTCTATAGGGATCCACGATAGAAGGACTGTATCATACGATAACTACACCTAGAGGTTCATCATTCCATTCTATTAGGTAGCTACTACATGCTGCTAGGTGTCACTGGCGGATGGTGAGACTCACAGGGACCATATTGATGGTCGATGATCCCTGGTGAGTTGAGTTGGAATTGTTCCAACACATTGAAAAGAGTTTTCAATGATATTATGATAGAGATCGCAATATATCTCACTACTAGAAAGAATAGAACTTATGGGGTCACACATATTAGAGGTATTGACCGATTCGATGGTTGAATTGTGATTAGAAATCATAAAAAATCAATTTGATTGATAAATGGTTAACCCACTAAGAGTTAGTGAGTTGAAGAAGGAATAATTGTAATTGGATTATAATTTAATTTAATTAATTAGATTTAATTAATTGGACTTGATCACGAGTTTCTACTTGAAGTAGGATTCTTGGAGTTCTAATTGAATTAGGATTTCAAATTAAATTAGAGTCCTACTTGGAGTAGGATTTCTAAAGTTCTAATTGCATTAGGACTGAAATTTAATAAGTCCTAATTAGATTAAGAGTTCTTAAGTCCTAATTAATTTTAATCTAATTAATCTAATGACTCCTAATTAGATTAGGATTGAAGAGTTTAATTGAGTCATGGTTCAATTGAATCCTAATTAGATTAGGATTGAAAGGAAAGAAAAAAAGGTGCACCTAATCCTATTTGGATTAGGCTTGGACCCATGCATTAGACCCAATCCTCCCCACTTAATTTGATTAAGTGGGGGCTGAATTAAGGGGATAAGAGGAAAAAGGAGGGGCGTACGTCCCTCCCTTGGGCCTTGCGTGGAGGAAAAAGGAGGGGCATACGCCCCTTTTTGCTGGCCACCAAAGAGATAAAGATGAGCTCCTAAAAATTAGGAGCTCATCCTTATCTCTTGAGGGATTAAAAGAGGAGGCGTACGACCCCCTCCTCTAGTGTTTTTTTCCTTTGGGATTTTGGCAGCAAATAAAACCCCTTTCATCCTCTTTTCAGCTGCAAGAGAGAAGGGAAGAAAAGCTTGTGTGGCATGGCTCCTTCATGCCCCTTCTTTGGGTTCCATCGCGAAGAAAAATAAAAAGGCTGCGAAGGGCCATTGCTCTTCTTCCATTGAACCCACCTTCTTCTTCCTCCTCTCTTAGGCAGTCAAGAGTTGATTCAAAGGAAGGTTATCAGCCATCCAAGCTATCTCTGCAAAGGGAGCTAGCACCCCAGGGAGATACGGGAGCTAGCACCCCAGGGAGATACGGGAGCTTCGATCAGTCCTCTGCCTCGTGTAGATATCTGTAGAGGCCGGACAAATATGCGGGCTTCAATCAAACCTCCATCAAATACCACGATCATCAGTTTGCGGTAATCATCTACTCGCACAAGGTGAAGATCTGATCTTCCTAATGATGTAAAAATGGTTTAAAAGTATTTAATCCTAATCTATCTATGAACGATGGTTTTAAAATACGTTCATGCGATGAACGGGATCTCGTGCATGCTTTCCGCTGCATTCAAAAATTTTCTGCGGCATGTGAGTGATTCTAACAGTGGTATCAGAGCCATGGTTATAAGATTAAGATTAGGATTAATCATTAAAGGCATATTAAGATCTAAAATTTAAAAGATTATACTTGCTGAAATTTTCTGCATGCAGAATTTCAGGTTGCTGATTTTTCTGCATGCTGATTTTTGTATGCTTGGATTAATAATTCTATTGCTTTGATATATGATTATAAGATGTTTAGAATCATTTCTTGTATAATCAGCAACTCATGAGATGACATAATCAGTTAAATTACAGATATGAAAATTATATTTATGCATGAGATGCGTATGGTAATGATCATGGATGAACCCTTTTGAATGTGCTGAAATGTTCTGCGATGTTCTGTGGTGTTATGTGATGGCATTTAATTTTGATTTTCAGATGCCTGTATGGCATCTTAATTCATGTATTAGAGACCTGCATCTCATGAAAAAAGGGTTGTAATTAATCTTTTATTTTTAAATTTATCTAGGATGTAATTTGTGATGTGTGTTGCTCGTCGATGGTTTGTTCGATACATACCTCAAACAAGCACCAACTTGCGCGGATCGAGATCAAAGGTTGATTTCAAGATGGATCAAGGAGTTGATTCAAAATTGGACCTAGGGGATCAAGATCGAGTTAAGAGTTGAAGACGATCTAACCAATTGATTTGCATGTGCTTGTACTATGACCCCATCCTGGATCCATGATCATCACTAGTTTACATTTATTTGTTGATATTATGCCCGGATGTTTATGTTTATGTCTATGCATAGCTGAGTAGATATATATTTGCATGAGATGTGGATCGTCAAACGAAAGAGACCTAAATTAATACCTCCTCAATTAGTCGAGAGTGAACCAACATGAGCGAGTCATATTAGATTAATTGATCTAATTGGTATCTAGAAAAGTATGAAAGGTGATTACTTAATTAGGACCTTACTCTCCGAGTAAGGGAAGCCTCTCACCTGCTTACCTGGCCAATTGCTCGATTACTCTTATGAAGAGCTAATGGTTGCAAACACTAAGATATGATTACGCAATATTAAGTCCATAGGTCTTCCACCGTAGTAGAGTTGCTAAGATCTTTTCGGTGTTGACTGGTCTCGGCTGGGACCACAATGGTCAAGTTGCATCGAAGGACTGGACCTCTCTGTTAGATATGAGGTTGTGGCGGGGGTAAAGGTGCGGGTTGGGGGGCGCCAATAACTGTTAGGTGAGGATCCAAATGATGACTTTATTTCTGCGATTATACGATGGGTCTGACTTAACTAAGAAATAGGGGTCAATAAACTATTAGGTGAGGTCTTCATGACTTAGACACCAAGTAGCACTGCAATTTGCGGTAAGAAGTATTGTACTTAGAGTTGTACACTCATCAATTTATATTGTCACCAATAACTGTTAGTGAGCAGCATGTAAATCCGTGAGACCGCAGTATCCACTAGAAATATAGTCGCGTAGGGTTTTTCATTTCTCCATCAGAGGAGTATGAGGGATTAGAAAAAATAGTGGGAGTACATTTATTTTAAAAGTTCCTAAAATAAATGGAGTTCAAGTACAAAATCTAACTAGAATCTTTACTCTACATATCACAATGTTAGCTTCGAACCCTTTGACCCGTATTCTTGAGACCAACCGACTGACCGAAACCAATTACAAAGATTGGCTTAGAAACTCAAAATCGTTCTGAGTTACGAGAAACTAGGCTATGTACTCGAAAATGATATCCCAGGTTACCATCACGTCCAACCGATGATCAGCGTGAGATGCATGAAAAATGGACGAAGGATGACATTAGGATCAAGTACTACATCATGGCATCCATGTTCAATGAACTCCAATGCAGATGAGAATATGAAGACTGCTAGGGAGATATTGGCACACTGCAGAGTTGTATGGTGAGCAGAGTCACACAGCTCGTTTTGAAGTATCCAAGAGGCTCTTCAAGACAAAGATGCGTGAGGGACAGTCTATCCATGATCACGGTCTGACTATGATCAAGGATCTAGAGGAGCTTGAGAAGCTCGGTATGACCATGCACAAGGAATTGCAAGTAGATCTGATCCTGCAATCTCTTTCTGATTTATTTGGGCAGTTTATAGTAAACTACCATAGATGAATAGATTAATGCATTAAGACTGAATTGTTGAACATGTTGGTAACTGCTGATGGGGGCTTGAAAGGTTCAAGGGGCACTATCCTTGTTGAGTTGATTTTACTTCCAAAAAAAGTCTACTTGAAAGAAAGGAAGCCAGCGAAGAAGCAAAAAAAGAAGAGCCAAAGAGGAAGTTCAAAGAAAAAGGCTAATGACAAAGGAAAATGTTTCACTGCAACGTCGATGGCCACTGAAAGAAATTGTCCTTATATCTCGAGAGCTGAAGAATAAAAAAAGGCAGACACCTTTAGAGGTATGTTAGACTTTCTCGTATTGAAATAATCTTACGATTTTCTACTTCTAGTTGGGTTATAGATTCTGGTTCTAGTGCTCATTTGTGCACTACTATGTAGGGCCAAAGAAAAGTAGAAGGCTAGCGGAAGTGGAGTAACCCTTCGGGTTGGCTACGGAGCAAGAGTTGCTGCTGTGGCTGTGGGCACCTATCTCTCTGCGACTACCTTCTGGTTTTAGTTTGTTGCTTAGAGACTGTTATTATGTCCCTGCTGCTAGCAAAATATGATTTTTTGTTTTCGTGTTTAGCACAGGATGGTCATATTTTTACATTTGACAAAGACTGCTTTCTATTTATTTCAAAAATAAATTAGTTGCACGTGGTTTTCATAATTGACAGTCTCTATCACTTACATGTTGATGTGTCTGTGAATGTGTCTGAGTAAGTAGTGAGTGCCATAGGATCTAAAAGTATTTGTGGCATCTCATGTTTGACCATATTGAAGAGGACAGAATGAACAAAATGGAGAAAGATGGGATTCTTGGCTCATTGACTTTCAAGTCATATCCAGTTGCGAATTTGTCTTCAAAAAATGGCTAGACTACCCTTTGTAGGACATGAGAGAGGACCACTGAAATACTTACTCTGGTACACACTGATGTGTGTGGCCATTCGATATGCTTTCCAGGGATCGTTATTTATACTTCATTACCTTTACCGATATTTTTATGATATAGGTATGTGTATCTTATAAGACACAAATCTGAATCTTCTGAAAAGTTCAAAGAGTTCAGAAATGAAGTAGAAAAACAAAGTGGAAACCCCTTAGGGCTCTTCGATCAGATTGAGGAGGAGAATACCTTAGGGAATATCCGAAACTATCTTAAGAAAAATGATAAGTCTCACAATGGACACCTCCTGGTACACCTCAACTCAACGGGGTGTCAGAGAGGAGAAATCAGACTCTATTGGATGTGGTCCGATCCATGATGAGCTTCACTGATTTACCCTTATTTCTTTTAGGGAGATACCTTACTTCTGCGATTTATTTATTGAATAGAGTTCCCTCTAAATCTGTTCCTACCATACTGTATGAGATATGGCAGGTAAGAGCTGAGTCTTGGTCATCTCAAAATTTGGGGATGTCCAGCCCACGTCAAGCGACTACAGGCGGACAAGTTAGAGGCTAGGACCATATGTACTCGTTTATAGGATATCCTAAAGAGTCATTATGATATAATTTTTACGTCTCAGAGGATCACAATGTGTTTGTGAGCCGACATGCCATCTTATTGGAAAAACAGTATATACTTGATAGAGGCAGTAGGAGGAAATTGAGCTTGAAGAGAAAGTCTCTAAAAAGCAACGAGTTATGGATCCTATAAAATCTATTTATATAGAGCCAGTACACATAGTACCTCCTCCACCTCATAGATTTAGTAGGATCTCACATGCTCCTGATAGATACTTAGGCATGCTTATAGAGGATACCAAGGAAATGTTCCTCATGGGAGATAGGGAACACTACAGGATCCCAATATCTACAATGAGGCGATATCAGATATCGATTCCGAGAAATGGCTGGAGTCATGAAGTCAGAGATAGACTCATGCATTCCAACCAAGTCTGGACTTAGTGGATCCACCAGAAGTATTGTACCTATTGGATGTAAATAGATCTACAAAGAAAGATAGGTTCGGATGGAAGTAGAGACTTATAAGGCAAGGCTAGTGTCGAAAGGGTATAGTCAGCGCGAGCATTGACTATTAGGAGACTTTTTCACCTGTAGCCATGCTGAAATCTATTCGAACATTGCTTGCCATTGCAGCATTTCATGATTATGAAATATGACAGATGGATGGAAAACTGCTTTCCTGAATGGATATCTTGATGAAGATATTTATATAGAGCAACCTTTGGATTTCACTTCCAGTAATGAAGATCACAAGGTCTGCAAGCTGCAAAGGTCCATCTATAGACTAAAACAGGCATCTCGGAGTTGGAATACTCGTTTCAATAATGCGATCAAATCATTTGATTTCATCAAAAACGAAGAAGAACCATGTGTTTACAAGAAGGTTAGTGGGAGTGCTGTCGTGTCCTTGTATTTGTACGTGGACGACATCCTCTTGATTGGAGTGATATTCCCATGCTAACTCGGTCAAGATCTGGTTGTCAAAAGAGTTCCATGAAAACCTTGGGAAGCATCCTATATTTTGGAATAAGGTTATAGAATAGATCTAAAGGATGCTTGGCCTATCACAAAGATGTACATAGAGAAGTGCTGAAAGGTTCAGCATGGAAAACTCTAAAAGGGGTCTTTACCCTAAGCATGGAATTCATCTCTCCAAGAAGATGTGCCCCAACACATCTAAGAGATTCACGCATGAGCAAGATCCCTATGCATCAGCAATAGGAGCCTCATGTATGCTATGCTTGTACAACCTGATATAGCCTTGCTGTGAGTGTCACTACAGATATTAGTCGAATCCAGACGAAGAGCACTGGACAGCTGTGAAGAACATTCTTATGTACTTGAAAAAAACTAAAGATTTGTCTTGATCTTTGGAGGAGCATCAGAGTTAAAGGTAGAAGGATACATATAGTCAGACTTCATGACTGATATTGATGATAGAAAGTCTACATCTGGATATGTGTTCTTGTACAATGGTGGTAAGGTAAATTGGAAGAGTTCCAAACAACCGATCATTGCTGATTCTACCATGGAAGCTACGTATATCGCCCTAAAAGTGGGAGATTGTTAGATATGTGCCCTAAAAACCAATCTGGCTGACACATTATTAATTCTGAAACATAGTTTTGTACTTAACTTTACTATTATTGATTAATAAATGGGCATTCTTTTTTATTCATATTGTGTATGTGTCTATGAATCATAATAAATTAATAAGATGATGATGCATATTCTCAAGGATTGAGAATTTGAGCCATGTATCATTGGTGATTAATTCTTAAATGTTCCTGATCGATGGATCATCATGAGGACGGTGATCGATCTGATGAGATCAGTGCACAGATCGCTTTTCTTATGAATGAACGAGACTCGAGTCCACAGTGTAGGAATACTGAAGTGATAGTGCAGGTGCTAGTTATAGAATAAGGGTACTAAGCATGACCAATACAAGAAGTCACTTGGATGTCTATTCACTCGTTAGTGACTTGCTTGATATTGCAGTAGTATGACTGGTCCTTTGATCTGTGGTGCTTCGGCTACTCACAATAAAGTTACTGTAGTTTGACTGCATATATACATGGTCTCTACATATATGGGTCGTTGTAGGGTAGATTGGCTGCAATAGGTTCACTGTAGGAGTAGGGTATGCACCTACATGGAATCTATCGATCTTGATACATGAGGAGTGACCTATGTGATTTATAAGACTGAGTTCGTAAGACCTCGGTCGGAGTAGTATGTACAGTGGAGAAAGAGTTTATCATTCTCGAACTTAAGTCGAATAAATCTAGACATGTGACCGACGACGGGGTTTGACGAGTTATCCATGACCTCTGTTCTGTAGGGATCCATGATAGAAGGACTATATCATACGATAACTGCACCTAGAGGTTCATCATTCCATTCTGCTAGGTAGCCACTACATGCTGCTAGGTGTCACTAGTGGATGGTGAGATTCACAGGGATCATATTGATGGTCGTGATCTCTGGTGAGTTGAGTTGAAATTGTTCCAACCACTGAAAGGAGTTTTCAATGATATTGTGATAGAGATCGCAATATATCTCACTACCAAATAGAATAGAACCTATGGGGTCACACACATTAGAGGTATTGACCGATTCCATGGTTGAATTGTGATTAGGATCACAAATAATCAATTTGATTGATAAATGGTTAATCCACTAAGAGTTAGTGAGTTGAAGAAGGAACAATTGCAATTGGATTGTAATTTAATTTAATTAATTGAATTTGATCACGAGTCCTACTTGGAGTAGGATTCTTGGAGTCCTAATTGGATTAGGATTGTAAATTAAATTAAAATCCTACTTGGAGTAGGATTTCTAAAGTCCTAATTGCATTAGGATTGAAATTTAATAAGTCCTAATTAGATTAGGAGTTCTTAAGTCCTACTTAATTTTAATCTAATTAATATAATGACTCTTAATTAGATTAGGATTGAAGAGTTCAATTGAGTCATGGTTCAATTGAATCCTAATTAGATTAGGATTTGAAAGGAAAGGAAAAAGGGTGCACCTAATCCTATTGGAATAGAATTGGACCCATGCATTAGACCCAATCCTCCCTACTTAATTTGATTAAGTGGGGGCTGAATTAAGGGGATAAGAGGGAGGGGCATACACCCCTCCCTTGGGGCCTTGCTTGGAGGAAAAAGGAGAGGCGTACGCCCCTCCTTGCTGGCCACCAAGAGATAAAGATGAGCTCCTAAAATTAGGAGCTCATTCTTATCTCTTGAGGGATTAAAAGAGGAGGGCGTACGACCCCCTCCTCTAGTGTTTTTTCCTTTGGGATTTCGGCAGAAAAGAAAACCCCTTTCATCCTCTTTTCAGCTGCAAGAGAGAAGAGAAGAAAAGCTTATGTGGCGTGGCTCCTTCATCCCCTTCTTTGGTTCAACGCGAAGAAAAATAAAAGGCTGCGAAGGGCCATTATTCTTCTCCATTGAACCCACCTTCTTCTTCTTGTTGCCCAAGAAGACAACCTTAGAGGGGGGGTGAATTGGGTTTGGATTAATTGTCGACCAATTAAAAACTATGATTAGTAATTAACTAAATCTATTGCAAGCAAACTAGTTAAGTTACTAGATGAAGTGAATGAAAGAGAGAGAGAGAAAAGAGCAACCAATACAAACACAAACCAATTTATAGTGGTTCGGAGCTAACCCTTGCTCCTACGTCCACTCCCCAAGCTTCACTTGGGAGTTCACTATAATCCTCCGGATTACAGCCGGTTGTTTTACAAGTTCACAACCTAACATGTTATTTTTGCGAGATCACAACGAACTCGGTCGGTTTTCACAGGCTCACCGACTAGAACCACCCGATTGTTTTTTCGGGATCACAATCGAACTCTTACACCGTTGGTTTTAACTTCGGCTCACCAACACCCCTTACAACCCTTGATTCAATCTCCTGATTAAATCAAGTAAGAAAATAGTTTGGGAAAAGTTACAAGGAAAGCTTCTTAACAAGCAAATATTAAACAATATGAAAAGAGTAGAGTTAGAAGCCCTCAAACGGATTTTGGAAGAGGAAGAAGGGACTTCTCGAACTCTTAGTCTCCTCTTTGAATGCACTGAAGATCTGATGTCAGAGAAAGAGCCTTGAATGCGAAGGAAAGACTTCTAGTTATGTATTGAATGCGGTTCTTCCTTCTTTTGCTTGTCTTTTCTCTCAATAGACTCTTGGTAGATGGAAAACACTTAATGCTCAAATGGAGTGACTCTCTTCATGTCTACTACTGTTCACTCTAGCTATTTAAGCAGTCCCCTTTGAAAACTAGCCGTTAGACACTAATTTGTGGCCGTTCTGCACAGTCTGCAACTCCTGACAATGTATCCGTTGGGGTCGGAGTCGACTCGCTCGATCTGAAGTCGGACTCGGCTGTTGCTGGAGTCGACTCTTGCTTTACTAGAGACGACTCGCCCACTGTTCGGGGATTTGAATTAAAGTGCTGTTCCGTTCTGGAGTCGACTCGGCCAAACCTGAAGTTGACTCGCCAGTATCCGGAGATGACTCGGCCCTCTGGAGATGAACTCGTTCTCAGGGTTCCAGAGATCTAATTTTCTGCATTTCTTTCTCGAGTTGACTCGGGTCCTCTTGGAGTCGACTCGGCTCTCGGAGCCCGAAAACTGATCCTCTATCTTTGGAGTTGAACTGCCTTGGAGTCGACTCAGATCATCTTGGAGTCGACTCGGCTCTCAGAGCCCGAAAACTGATCCTCTGTCTTTGGAGTTGAACTGCCTTGGAGTCGACTCGTACTTTGTTGGGGTCGACCCGGCTGACTTGGGGTCGACTCTCGTATTCTCGGAGTTGACTCGTTCACAGAGTCACTTTGTTTGGTTTTCTGCCTTTCAGTCTGCTTTCCTCTGAGAGTCGACTCTTGCTTGTTTAGGAGTCGACTCGCCAAACGTTGGAGTCGACTTGTAACCTTCTAGAGTCGACTCGGTAACAGGGTCCAGAAAATACTTCTCTGTCTTTCTGTCTGTTACTCCTTGGAGTCGACTTGGAACTGTCGGGAGTCGGTAAGCATCGGAGTCGACTCGAAATCATCCGGAGTCGACTCCGGTGACAGGGTCTGAAATTCATCTTTCTGTCCTTCTGTTTGTTCTCAGTCGGAGTCGATTGTAGTGTACCGGAGTCGACTCGAGCTTATGCCAGAACCTCTGAAACACTTGGAGTCGACTCGCAAGCTTCCGGAGTCGACTCGAGCTTCAGACTTTGGCTTAATTGTGCTCAACACTTAGCCAAATAATCTTGAACAAAAAGCTCGATGCTCTTAAAGATAAATTCACATATATTTGCCTGAAACACTAGATTGAATTCATTAGTACAACATGAAATATACTCAAATGCTTTGAGCTCATCAAAATCAAATAGGGGTATAACCAATCACTCCACAATCTCCTCCTTTTTGATGATGACAAAATATTGAGTATTTGTAAAGTGAATTGCTCAACCAAAAGGTAATTTATAGTAAATTTTTGAAATGAATTCAAAATGTCTAGTCATTTAATTTATCCAAAATTGAAAGGTATGAATCAGTAAATCCTAAAATAAAGCTCCTTCTTATTTTTGGAATTATATAAGCTTCATATCATGCAATCAATTGTTTGGCTATATGTGTTTAATGAATTTGCTTTCTTAGGATTTCATATTCTCCCCCTCAACATATGCATTCAATTTTGTTTGGGTTCTCTGAATTTTTCTTTTAATGTCTTGAAGCTTTTGATCTTAAATTCTTACTTTCAGAGGGAAGATCTGACAATTTGTTCTTGAGTATGATTCAACTAATCTCCGAATATCCCCTTGAATAGATTCTGGAGATTACTCCTTGAGGAGCCCCAAACAAAGAGATAATGAGCCTCGAGGTATCGAATCCACTAAGAACAAATTACTTTTTGCTTTATGGTTGTTCTTTTAGTGATTCCCTTTACATTTCAATTCATATTTTTCTCCCCCTTTTTGTCATCATAGCAAAAAGGGCACAATACATAGAAAAGTATTAGAACTCAAGAATGCATAGTTTTGAAAGGAAATTTCTACTCATTGTATTAAAGTTAGATTTGAGTACAAGTGTGATTACATAACAGAAAAAGTCCTCAAGGGACTGTACATCATAAAAACAGATAAAATACACTAGGTTTTCTTTGTAGTGGAGGATGTGGCTCCCGTACTCAGTCTAGTGTGTTTCATGACCATGCTTAGCCCCTCAGAGACGTTCCCTAGTTGTGCGATGATTTTCGAGGTGGCCCTAGACTGTATTGAAGTGAACTGGGTCAGACTTTCTTGGAGGGTGTCAAGTTTGGAGATCAAGGCATATGCTAGCCTTTCTGCACCCTGACTTTGGCTACCAAGCTCGTTTCTGATGCTATCTCGCATCTTCCTCGTGTCATCCTTTACGTCACTCATATTCCAATATTGACCTTGGACTAGGCTTCTGATGTTGTAGATTTCCTCCTTCAGGTCTGCAACCATCTTGGACACGGCTGCTAAGGAGGGAACGATGTCAGTGGATGGAGCAATCAGGGGACCTCGGAGCTCTCTCAACAAGTCATCTCTCAGCTCCCTCACAATCTCCTCTCTCATCTCCCGGAGTTGCTCAAAGCTGATCCGGACTTCTAGGGGCTGCTGAGGTGGTGGTGCAGTAGAGGGTCCAGCTGATGTGGATGGGAATGAAGGACCAGAAGTGGAAGGAAAAGTGGAAGGAGCTATGTAGTGATCCTGGTCATGATCAGGACTAGGTGAATGATGGGTGGTAGGGTCAGATGGTGTGGATGAAGAGGTTTTCCTAACCCAGACTCCTTCTACTTTATGGAACCCCATTCTGTGGAGAGTCCCCTCACCCATGTGATCAGTATTTCTAAGTGAACGAGAGGGTTCCCCCGCAGGAATAGGGACCTCTAACTCCCTAAAGAAGAATGTGAATAGCACGCCATAAGGGAGACTCAATCTAGGTTTATCTAGGGGTTCACAGATATATTTGTAGATGAGTTTGGAAAAGTTGATGGGGAGTGTCTTGGAGAATGTAGAACATCAGTGCTAGGTCTCTCTCGGAGATGAAGTCAAATCTACCTGTTTTTGGGAAAGAGAGTCCAAGAAATGATACTTAGGAGGAGCTGCATTTCAGCTGAAAGCTGATTTGCAAACACCTCCTCTATTGGGGATTGAGGTGGCCTCCCTAAGATGACCGTAAGGGCCTCAGTCCTATCATAGGGATGAGTAGGAAAAATCCCCTCTCGGGAGAGATGGAGGATTTGAGCAATGAAGTCCTCCAAAATAAAAACAGGGACACCTACTACGGTTCCCTGGATACCACCACTACCTCGGGCTACAGTCCCATAAAATTTCCTAACTAATCCTGGGTAGGTAGGGGAGGTCTAAAGAACAGAACAACTCTAACCCTTGAGCCCTAAGATGATGCCCTAGGGTGAACCCTTCTCGGGAGAGGAAGTCAAAGTTGACTTTCCTCCCGGTAGAGACTGCCCTCCCGGCGCACGGACGCGAGGGGAACCGGCCTAGGCGGGGAAGGAACCGGAGGTGGTGGCCTCACGGGTTCGTTCCGTGCCTTGGACCGTCGCTCCGGCGTTGCTCGCGAAGAGAGGTCTCTTCCGGCTCGGGACAACGACTTTCCTAAGCATTTTGACCTACACACCAAGGGATGGACAAGAGAAATGGAAGAAAACTCAAGGGAGAGGACCTAGAACGGGTCGGAGATGACTCTAGATTTTGGAACAGTGGCGGCCGAGAATAGAAGTGAGGAGTAAACGTTTCGATTAGGGTTAAAAATCGGATTTCCGACCTCGAGTCGACTCCGGTAAGTCGCGAGTCGACTCGACCTCGAGTCGACTCCTAAATATGCGTGAGTCGACTCGAACTCTGGCACATAACCAAAAAACATGTTTTTACCGTGCCAAAGGAGAGAGTTATTGAAATATCTAAGATTAAGATCTGATTTGATGACCATAGATAAGAAATCCTATATCTAACATAAGCTAATCATCAAAATCAATCATTTAGAGGGGAGTATCACAAGAATGGATCAATCACTCCTAACCCTCTTCTAAGAATGCAAAATCGATCTTCACTCAAGGGTTTTGTGAAGATATCAGCAAGTTGATCATCAGTGCAAACAAATTCAAGCATTACATCATCATTTAACACATGATCTCTTATGAAGTGATGTCTTATCTCAAATATGTTTAGTTCTTGAGTGTTGAATTGGATTTTTAGTTAGATTTATGGCACTTGTATTATCACAATTTATGGAATCTTATCTTGTTTAATGCCATAATCTTCAAGTTGTTGCTTGATCCATAAAATTTGAGCACAACAACTTCCGGCAGCAACATATTCGGCTTCAGCCGGTAGATAGTGCAACCGAGTTTTGTTTCTTGCTAAACCACGAAATTAAGTTTTCTCCTAAAAATTGACAAGACCCGCTGGTGCTTTTTCTATCAAGTTTACAACCAGCAAAGTCTGAATCAGTGTACCTATTAAATTTATGCTTGATTCTTTAAAGTACCATAGACCTATGTTTTTTGTTCCTATGAGATATTTAAAAATTCTTTTAACTGCAATTAGGTGTGATTCTTTAGGATTAGATTGATATCTAGCACACATGCATACACTAAACATAATATCAGGTCTACTTGCTGTAAGATATAGTAAAGATCCTATCATACCTCTATACAGCTTTTGATCAACTGATTTACCTGATTCATCTTTGTCTAGTTTGCATGATGAGGCTCATGGGGGTGCCAATTGCCTTATTTCCGTCCATATCAAACTTCTTTAGCATTTTCTTGATGTATTTAGCTTGGTTGATGAAAATCCCCTTCCTTGAATTTTTGATTTGAAGTCCGAGGAAGTAGTTCAATTCTCCCATCATGCTCATCTCAAATTCACTCTGCATTAACTCAGCAAACTCTTCGCAAAGGCGATTGTTAGTAGCACCAAAAATAATATCATCTACATAAATCTGCACTACCAACATATTTTTGTTTTCCTTTTTCAAAAAACAGAGTTGTATCAACATTTTCTCTAGAAAATTCATGGTCTAATAGAAATTTGCTAAGTCTTTCATACCTTGCTCTAGGGGCTTGTTTTAGACCATAAAGTGCTTTGTTTAGTTTACAAACATGATTGGGGTACTGATGATTCTCAAAACCAGAAGGTTATTCTACATAAACTTCCTCATTAATATACCCCATCCAAGAAAGCACTTTTTACATCCATTTGGAATAATTTGAAATCTATATTGCATGCATATACTAGTAACAATCTAATTGCTCAAGTCTAGCTACAGGAGCAAAAGTCTCATCAAAATCTATACCTTATTCTTGATTATATCCCTTTGGCTACTAGTCTAGCCTTGTTTCTAATCACAATTCCATTTTCATCAAGTTTATTTTTGTATATCCATTTAGTTCCTATTATTGAGTATTCAGTAGGTCTTTCAACTAAGTTCCATACTTTATTTTTGTAAATTGGTTAAGTTCCTCTTGCATAGCATTTATCCAATTTACATCATTTTCAGGTTCTTCTATGTTCTTAGGTTCAAAGTGTGAGACAAATGCAAGATGATTATTTAAGTTCCTAAGAGATGCTCTAGTTCTAACAGGTTGAGATGGATCATCTAAAATTAATTCTTTAGGGTGACCATGAGCATACCTCCAAGCCTTAGTAAGCCCATGATCAGCAGTTACCTCTTGGCTTGTTGAAATTTCTCCAATTGCTTCGGTTCATTCTCTTGTAATGTCATATCATCTATCCTTTTCTCAAGTATTCCCTGCATCATCATCAAGAGCTACTCTCTTACTAGAAGAGACATCATTAGTATCATCAAAAACAACATGGATAGACTCTTCAATAACAAGGGTTCTTTTGTTGAAGACTCTATAAGCTTTACTTGATGTAGAATATCCCAAAAAGATACCTTCATCAGATTTAGAATCAAATTTGCCTAAGTTATCTTTTGCCATTATTATGAATGAAACACCTACACCCAAAAACATGAAAATAGTTTACTTTGGACTTTCTATCTCTCCAAAGTTCATAAGGTGTTTCTTTATAATTGGTCTTGTTGACCCCCTAATGGATTTTGATGAATACAAAACACTAGAGTATAATTCCATTTATCTTAACAATTTACTTGAGAATTCATGTGTTTAATTAAGAATATTGTTAAGAAATATCTAGGCAAGTTTCCATAATTTTATGAATTTATTGAAGAATTTTTGAGCCGAAGAAAATAAATCAGGGACAGCCGAGACGTCTCCGGGTTGTCTCAGAGACGTCTCTGGCACAAACAGGAAGAACTGGTACGGCTGGAGACGTCCCCGGCACCTGCCGAGTTGTCCCCGCGATAGCGGAGTCGACTCTCTCAGTAGCGGAGTCGACTCTCTCAGAGGCGGCAGAAAGGCCGATTTCAAGTGATATGCGCGAGTCGTCTCCACAGTAAGCGGAGGCATCCCCGCAAGTAAAAAGTAAACCTCCCGAGTCGTCCCCGAGGTAGCGGAGTCGGCTCTCTCAGGATTTTTCAGAGGATGTCTTTTTCGGTGTTAAGGCAGCGGAGACGTCCCCTGAAAGAGCGGAGTCGACTCTCTCAGAGAATTCCAGAAGACATGTTTTTCGGAGATATAACAGCGGAGTCGACCCGAAGCAACGGAGTCGTCCCCATGCAAAAAGCGCAAACAAGCCGAGACGTCCCCATAAAGCGCTGAGTCGACCCCAAACAACGTCAAAAGTAAAATCTTACAGCCGAGACGTCTCGCGTTGAAGCGGAGACGTCTCCGAAGCGCCTGGGACGCGACTGACACCTTTTTGCAGGATGTTTCGAATTTCAAATCTCTTTAACTTTATCTCTAATGGCTATATTGCTTTTTGGGCTATAAAAGGGACCTCTTAAGTGCTTCTCAACAACATCTCACCAACCCAACACAAGATCATTCAAGAGAGAAACAAGAGAGAGAGGTTCAAGGGAGTTAGTGCATTCAAGTGAAGAAATCAAGTGCCTTCAAGCTTCCCAACTGATTTCAAGCTCAACTACTCTCTTCCGCTCGGGATTCAAAGCTCACACTCAAGCCAACGCGATCCCACATCGGAAGAACCATCATCTCCCACGCTTCCAACAGCTAAAAGGGTTCTTCCGGGTTCTATTGCTTATCATTGTTATATTTGCTTATTCAGAGCTTTTAAATCCTTGTAAAACTTTTTCAATATTGTGCTTGTTCCAGTCAAGGAACTTGGAACAAGGGAAAGGCGTCCCAAGCCTAGGTTAAATTGGGGGTTATAGGGTTCGTTGTTAGCCCGGTGTAAAACAACGAGTTGGGTAGTGCACTCGCAAAACTACCGGACTGTAATCTTGGATTATAGTGGAAATTCCCAAAGGTGCTTTGGGGAGTGGATGTAGGAGCAGTGGAAGCTCCGAACCACTATAAAACCTCGTGTTTGCGATTGACTGTTCTCATCCCTCCATCTTTACTTTAGTTCATACATCTGCGTGTTTTATTTTTTAAATAGTCAAAAAGTTTTAAAACACCCAATTCACCCCCCTCTTGGGTGACCATCTCTGGGCAACAAGTGGTATCAGAGCAGGTGCTCTGTGTATTTCTTGAAAGACCTAACCGTCTTAGCCAAAGATCTAGATGACAACACCCTTTAGCAATGTTCCTGCTGAGGGGCAGGCAACCAATAGACCTCCACTCTTCAATGGGACAAATTATACCTATTGGAAGACTAGAATGAGGATCTTTATTCAAGCACAAGATTATGCTTTGTGGAGGGTTATAGTCAAGGGACCACAAGAACCATCACACATGGTGAATGGCATTCAAGTTCCCAAACCTGAGGAGGATTGGGATGAGAATGATAATAGGATGGTTCAACTCAATTCTAGAGCCATGAACTCATTATTTTGTGCTCTAGATGTAAATGAGTTTAATAGAGTCTCCACATGTAGTTCCGTTAAGGAAATATGGGATAGGCTTGAAGTTACCCACGAGGGTACAAATCAAGTCAAAGAGTCTAAAGTGAACATTCTTGTTCACAAATATGAGTTGTTTAAGATGGAACCCAATGAAACTATCACATGCATGTTTACACGCTTCACCGATATAATTAATGGTCTAAAGAGTTTGGGTAAATCTTACACTAATCCGGAACTTGTGAGTAAAATTCTCAGGTCTTTGCCGAAAGCATGGGAAGCAAAGGTCACGGCAATCGTAGAAGCCAAAGACCTCAACACCTTGGGACTAGAACAACTATTGGGCTCATTGATGACGCATGAGCTCACAATGAAGCAACATGAAGAAGAGTTTCCTAAGAAGAAGACAATCGCACTCAAGGCTACCTCGAGTGTGTGTGAAGAAGAAAGTAGTGAGAGTGAAGAGGAAAGCGAAGATGAGGATTTGGGTTTAATAGTAAGGAAGTTTAAAAAATTTATGAGAAGAAAGAAACCCTTCCCAAGAAAGAAATTTGGAGGGAGAAATGATTGGGAAAAAGAAAAGGAAAAAGAAAGAGACCCAATCATATGCTATGATTGCAAGAGACCGGGACACATTCGTTCCGAATGCCCTCAACAAAAGAAGTACTTTGGGAAGAAGAAGAAGAAGGCATTAAAGGCAACTTGGGACGATAGTGACACATCCTCCTCCGAGGAAGAGAAGGAAGAGACCGCCAATTTGTGCTTCATGGCGTTCGAAGACGACGAGGTATGTCAAAACTCAACTATAAACTTTACTTTAGAAGAATTGTATGAAGCTTTTTAAGAACTTATGAGTGATTGTAGTATGTTAGGAGCAAAGAATAAAGAATTAAAAGCCTCCAATCTAAAACTAAAGGAAGATATTAAAAATCTATTGATTGAGAAAGAGAGCGTTGAAAATGTTAACACCATTGATCTAGAAAACAAAAATTCAAAACTTAGCATTGAAAATGAAACGGCAAAAACACTAATTAAGGAATTGAATCTAAAAGTTAAATCTCTACTCAATAATAATACCTCACTTGCACAAAATGTTGAATCCCTTAAAAAGGACAAGGAAGAACTAGTTAAAGAAAATTTGAATCTTAAGAATGAGGTACATAAGTACAAACCAATTGTTGAAAAATTTACACAAAGCTCTGAAAAATTAAATCTTATTCTTTCAAATCAAAGAGCTATTTTTAATAAAGCCGGATTAGGATATAAAACTAACAAGCAACAAAAGTATCTAAAGAATTTCTTTGTGAAAGCAAAAGATGTCAAAACTGAAAAACCTACATGCTTTCATTGTAAAAAAGGTGGACATAAAGCCTACTCTTGTATTCAAAGAAAGATCCAAACTAACAAGAGTACATTTGTAAAAGCTAAAAACATAACTAAAGTATGGGTGCCTAAGGGAACCAACTACACTAACCACGAAGGACCCAAGAAGACTTGGGTACCTAAGAGCCTCACATAATCATTTTGCAGGTATGCCTTGCAGCCGGGAATAAAAAGAGAATGTGGTATCTTGATAGTGGTTGCTCAAGGCATATGACCGGTGACAAGAGTCTCTTCGTCACCTTGAAATCAAAAGAAGGAGGAGTAGTCACATTTGGAGACAATGCTAAAGGTCAAATAATTGGTGTTGGTAAAATCTCCATATCACCCTCCTCTTTTATTGACAATGTATTGTTAGTTAATGGACTAAAACATAATTTATTAAGTATAAGTCAATTTTGTGACAAGGGCTTTAAAGTGTCATTTGAATCATCACTATGCATAATTAGTAGTCCAATTGACAATGAGATCATACTCACAGGACATAGGCATGGAAATGTTTACATGGTAGATCTTGATGATCTCACCATGAAGGATGGCCAATGTCTTGTAGCCATGGATCCCAAAGTCAATGAGACTAGTTGGTTATGGCATCGTAGGTTAGGACATGCTAGCATGGATTTAATTTCTAAATTGATTACAAAAGATCTAGTCAAAGGACTACCAAAGATAGTTTTTGAAAAGAACAAAATTTGTGCTGCATGTCAATTAGGGAAACAAACGAGAAGCTCTTTCAAGCCTAAAAACATAGTCTCAACAACAAAACCCTTAGAACTAATTTACATGGATTTATTTGGACCCACTAGAACTGCTAGTCTAGGGGGTAAGAGATTTGGTCTTGTAATTGTTGATGATTTTTCACGCTTTACATGGGTTTCATTTCTTGCACATAAAGATGAGTCCTTTTCCGCTTTTATCAAGTTTTATAATAGAGTTTCGAATGAACTCAATCTTAAACTAAAAGCAATTAGGAGTGATCATGGTACCCGAGTTTGAAAATCAGCACTTTGAAAAGTTTTGTGACGAAAATGGTATCAATCACAATTTCTCGGCCCCTAGGACACCCCAACAAAATGGGGTGGTAGAAAGGAAGAATCGCACACTAGCAGATATGGCTCGTACCATGTTGTGCGAATCGGATCTACCAAAATATTTTTGGGCTGAAGCAATAAATACTGCATGTCACATTTTAAACCGTGCATTAATTAGATCTATTTTAAAGAAAACACCTTATGAGCTAATAAAAAATAAGAAGCCCAATATAAGTTACTTTCATGTGTTCGATTGTAGGTGTTTTATTTTAAACAATGGAAAGGACAATCTAAGCAAATTTAGTGCTAAATCAGATGAGGGGATCTTCTTAGGTTATTCCTCATCTAGTAGAGCATACAGGGTCTTCAACAAGAGAACTCTCGTTGTTGAAGAATCCATTCATGTTGTTTTTGATGAAGCTAATGGAGATTCTTCTAGAAAAGAAGAAGATGGTGATGCAGGTATACTTGAAGACCGAATGAAGGAATTCTCCATACAAGACAAACAACATGAGGATGAGATCAAAGAAGATACAATTCAGCAAGATGAAGAAGATCAACCTCCATTGAGAAATCAAGATCTTCCTAAGGAATGGAGGTATGCACATGGTCATCCAAAGGATCTAATCCTTGGTGATCCCTCACAAGGGGTAAGGACAAGATCCTCTCTAAGAAATACTAGTAATTATCTTGCTTTCGTTTCACAAATAGAGCCTAAATCACTAGAAGAAGCCGAAAAAGATGATAATTGGATGAATGCTATGCAAGAAGAATTAAACCAATTTGAAAGAAATAAAGTTTGGACTCTAATGAAAAGACCCCCTAATGTTTCAATTATAGGCACCAAGTGGGTGTATAGAAATAAACTAGATGAAGATGGAATAGTTATAAGAAACAAAGCCAGACTAGTTGCCAAAGGCTATAATCAGGAGGAAGGAATAGATTTTGATGAAACTTTTGCTCCTGTTGCTAGGTTAGAGGCTATTAGACTACTTTTGGCATATGCATGCTTCATGGATTTTAAACTCTATCAAATGGATGTAAAAAGTGCCTTTTTAAATGGTTATATAATGGAGGAAGTTTATGTAGGACAACCTCCAAGTTTTGAAAATCACTTACATCCAGATTATGTATATAAATTGCATAAAGCATTGTATGGACTTAAGCAAGCCCCTAGAGCATGGTATGAAAGATTAAGTAATTTCCTAATTGAAAATAAATTTAAGAGAGGAAATGTAGACAAAACCCTCTTCATTAAAAGAAAAGGAAATGACTTATTGATTGTACAAATTTATGTGGATGATATAATTTTTGGTGCTACTAATGATAGTCTTTGTCAAGAGTTTGCCAAGCTTATGCAGGGAGAATTTGAAATGAGCATGATGGGTGAGCTCAACTTCTTCCTTGGGCTACAAATAAAACAATCAGAGGAAGGCATCTTCATCAGTCAGTCCAAATATATCAAGGAAATGTTGGAAAAATTCAAGATGAAGTATGCAAAGGAAATTAGCACACCCATGGGCTCAAGCTGCAAGCTTGACAAAGATGAAAAAGGTAAAAGTATAGACTGCAAATTGTACAGAGGTATGATGGGCTCTTTACTTTACCTTACTGCTAGTAGGCCAGATATATTATTCAGTGTTTGCATGTGTGCTAGATACCAAGCATGTCCTAAGGAATCACATTTGCAAGCTGTTAAAAGAATTTTCAGATATCTAGTAGGGACACCTAATGTAGGCTTATGGTATTCTAAACAATCTGACATAAATTTAATTGCTTACTCCGATGCTGATTTTGCCGGGTGCAAACTCGACAGAAAAAGCACAAGTGGCACATGTCAATTCTTGGGTGCTAATTTGGTTTCTTGGTTTAGCAAGAAACAAAATTCAGTTGCCTTGTCCACAGCTGAGGCTGAGTACATTGCAGCTGGAAGCTGTTGTGCCCAAGTTCTTTGGATTAAGCAACAACTTGAAGACTTTGGTATCAAAATGGACAATATACCAATTAGATGTGATAATACAAGCGCAATTAATTTAACGAAAAATCCTGTCCAACACTCAAAATCAAAACATATAGAGATTAGGCATCACTTTATTAGGGATCATGTGCTAAAAAATGATGTGATGATTGAATATGTATGTACTGAAAATCAATTGGCCGATATCTTTACAAAACCCCTTTGTAAAGATAGGTTCAACTTCTTAAGGAATGCCTTGAGCTTGTATGATCCTAGCAAATAAATTCAACTTGTATTGCAATACTTTGCTACTCAAGCTAGTAATCCACCTCAAGGTCAACATAAGTGAAAGCATGAATCCATCTAAGCTAAATGTCGAACTGTTTGACTTTCCGGAGGATGGTTACCCTCCCTTGGACTCTTCGTGGAGATATTTTCAGAGCCTATTTCATAGGTATTCAAAATTTGGTCAAACATTCCTCATTTCAATATTAATGATTCAAAAATCATTATCGAACTTTTGTAGGATGTATTATTAAGGGGGAGGATCACAAACAAACTCACTCTGTATTCACAAAAAGAAATCATGTTGATTAAATTGATTAAATGAAACAAATTGGGAAAAGATAAAAATCAGTCTGAAATTTTTCAGTGCCGGAGACGTCTCTGGCAAATCGCAGAGACGTCCCTCCGGCAAGACATCTCGCATTAGTCGCGGAGACGTCTCGGGGACCGAACGAGGTTTTTTTAAAATAAGTCGAAACAGCTCGAGCCGACCCGAGCTATACCTTTCATCCCCGACAAAAACAAAAACCCTAGCCTCCATTTTCTCTCCAACACAAACCCTAGCCTCTTTCTCCTCATTTCCCTAGGATTTCCATTCAATGGCACCTAAAAGAGCTAGGAGGACTGGTGGGAGGCGTTCTAGGGCAGTGACCGACGGTGAGGAATGGAGGGAAGAGCCTTCCGCGCCGTCTCCTCCGGTTGCTCCGCCAACCATGACCATTTCCTGTGCGAATCGCACAGTAACCACTGGGAGGTACATAGATTTCCATTTTCTAGATAGTGAGGGGTTCTCTATTGGAGAGAGACTTCGTGCCCAAGGGTGGGAATATCTTTGTACACTCAATACTTCAACCTACCCCGGCCTAGTTAGAGAACTATTTAGCAATATGGCCTTAGGGGACTTAGGGTACGCTGCATATGTTCGGGGGACGTTGGTAGAAATTAATGAAAATGTCCTATCTAGCGTCTTGCAAATCCCTAAGGACGGTGAGGCTCCGACCTCACATCCCCAAAGGAAAATAGCCCTAAACTTGCTTTTAGGACGAGAGGACTGCGGCCCTCTCGATGTGGTTAACTCCCAAGACCTAAATGCCGAGATGAGACTCCTTTTGAGTATTGTCAACCGAGTCTTATTCCCTAAAACCGGCCGCTTCGATTTTGTTTCGGAGCGAGACCTAGTTATCATGCACCACATCCTACTAGGGATTCTCCTAAACCTCCCTAGACTTATGTTGAACTACATTGCTACATGTCATAGGTATTCTAGGTTTAGCATACCTTATGGGATGATCCTTACCCTACTCTTCAAACATTTCAAAGTATCCATTCCAGAAAATGAGCCTGCAAAATCCTTGAGAAACACCGACTATTATAATGAGAGCACAATGCGTAGAATGGAGTTTCACAAGGTAGATGGGTCATGGGTCAAGGTACCAAAGAGAAAAGCTCAAACCCTAGAGCCTGAGATCCCACTTCAGGAGCCTGACCACCACTCTCCTCCACATAGCCACATGGACTTTCCTGATGTACCCTCCAGCTCAGCTGGACCTTCCACATCCATGCCACCACCTCCTCCAGTCAGTGGGCCCTACTCTCTATCAGAAGACCAGATGCGCACTTTAGCATCTGTAATTTGCCAGCAGATGAGGGAAGAGATGAGATCGATGATCTCTACTGAGTTGGCCCCCATCAGAGCCTCACATGAAGAGATTCTACAAGAGCTGAAGGAAATTAGAGCTCAGATAGAAGCTACAGCGCAAGAACTAGTTAGTGTGAATGCCACCCAAACCTTCAGATCAATTGAGCTACAAGACAGCTTGAGGACCATTTCAAATAGCCTTCAAGAATTGACAAGCCCTGGAGGCAATGTGGGCACTTTGGTTGCCCAACTTAGAGGAAGAATTGATAGGGCAAGCATTGAATTTGAAGCACTAGTGGCAGCCTTTCATCAGTCACAGGGAGATCAATTCAGAACACTGCTAGATTCCATCAATGCTTTTATAGATGCAGCTGCCAGAGTTTATGAGCAACGTCGCCGATGAGGGACACCTTGTAGACAACTAGGGTTCTTCTTTTTGTAAACCCTAGGCTCATTTTGAAACACTTTTTGTATTAGAAATCAATACTTGTAATGATTTCCTCTTTTAACTTTGTAATGACTTCAAAGGTTTACAATGATACATGAATGACATACAATTTCTTTTGAAACCTTGTGTACATTGTTGCTAACTCTGTGTATGTGATTCTGTGATTGTGTATGTGATTCTGTGATGTGCCATAAAAATCTCATAACATACCTTAAATGTTCAAATTTGACATAATTTATCAATGCATATAAAATAGGGGGAGAAAAGAGGAGTCTGAAATGAATTCCAAAACAAAGGGGGAGTAAAATAAATGCAGAATTCATTAATAGAAATAACTTGAATATCCTTGAGTGGTTCATGGTAATATGCTGAATTTTACTAGAACTTGAGTTTTAAGTACCTAAGGATAATTTGTCCCCTTCATTGTTGATGACAAAAAGGGGGAGTAGAACCAATATGGATATTGGATATATTGGAATGCAAAATTTATGGTGGAATGCAAAATTGAAGAATTAGAAGAGATAAAATTGAAGAATATTGGCTTTAAGATAATTGCCCTTCTGGAAAAGAAAGGGGGAGTCAAAAAGAACTTAGCTTTCAAATATCTTGAACATCAATATTTCATTTTAACTTGATTCAAATTCAGTTGATATGCTAAAATTGCTTAAGAGCTATTAAGATCAATCTTATGCATAAGGATAGAAATGAAAGTTGACTATTTTGAATTATGCACACTGTATCTAGCTCTAATCAAAACATTATACTTGTACATCTGATCAAATACTGTGTATATGTTTAAATTTCGAATTTTGCATATACTCAGTATTTTGTCATCATCAAAAAGGGGGAGATTGTTGACCCCCTAATGGATTTTGATTAATACAAAACACTAGAGTATAATTCCATTTATCTTAACAATTTACTTGAGGATTTCATGTGTTTAATTAAGAATATTGTTAAAAAATGTCTAGGCAAGTTTCCATAATTTTATGAATTTATTGAAGAATTTTTGAGCTGAAGAAAACAGATCAGGGACAGCCGAGACGTCTCCGGATTGTCTTAGAGACGTCTCTGGCACAAACAGGAAGAACTGACATGGCTGGAGACGTCCCCGGCACCTGCCGAGTCGTCCCCGCGATAGCGGAGTCGACTCTCTCAGTAGCGGAGTCGACTCTCTCAGAGGCGGCAGAAAGGCCGATTTCAAGTGATATGCGCGAGTCGTCTCCACAGTAAGCGGAGGCGTCCCCGTAAGTAAAAAGTAAACCTCCCGAGTCGTCCCCAAGGTAGCGGAGTCGGCTCTCTCAGGGTTTTCCAGAGGATGTCTTTTTCGGTGTTAAGGCAGCGGAGACGTCCCCTGAAAGAGTGGAGTCGACTCTCTCAGAGAATTCCAGAAGACATGTTTTTCGGAGATATAACAGCGGAGTCAACCCCGAAGCAACGGAGTCGTCCCCATGCAAAAAGCGCAAACAAGCCAAGACGTCCCCATAAAGCGCCGAGTCGACCCCAAACAACGTCAAAAGTAAAATCTTACAGCCGAGACGTCTCGCATTGAAGCGGAGACGTCTCCGGAGCGCCTGGGACGCGACTGACACCTTTTTGCAGGATGTTTTGAATTTCAAATTTCTTTAACTTTATCTCTAACGGCTATATTTGCTTTTTGGGCTATAAAAGGGACCTCTTAAGTGCTTCTCAACAACATCTCACCAACCCAACACAATCTCATTCAAGAGAGAAGCAAGAGAGAGAGGTTCAAGGGAGTTAGTGTTGGGAATTGTATCCTAAATGTCAATCGTCAGCATATTGATGATTGAATATTGTAAATAAATTGACAAATTAATAAAGTATTATTTGGCATTATTCATCATTTCATCTTCAAATGAACTCTTATATGATGAAGTCCTTAGGACTTATGTTATGATAAAGGAGGATTTATCTTTGAGTCCTTAAACTTGTTCGCGACCAAATGATATGTTGTTACTAGGACGACAACATTATCGAGATTAGGTTGTTGTGTGACATATACGTTGGTTGTCCTCTTAACCAAGGAGTGTGGAGACACTGGTATGCCATACAGGTGAAGTGTAGGAGTACATTTCACTGAACGTGACCAATTCCGGAACGCTCTACTGTCGAGAGATGTTCCGAGTGGATATGGGTATAAGTTTGGCCCTCTGACCTGAGACCGCAACCTGTGACTAGCAAGCAACTCACTGTACTTTGGTACCGGACTACCTGAATTTCTAATTCAGTGACGGAAGATCACTGGGTGCAGTCAAGTACTTGCGTAGTCAGTTGTGAGTCAAGATGGAATTGACCCCTCCTGCAAATAGGAGATAATGTCTTGTGACTAATTTAGCAAAACCTTGGCCAGGGTAATCTCAGTGAGGAGTCACGGGATATCTAAAGTTAATCACATAATGGATGTACTAATTATAGGGTTGACAGTGAGCTCTAAGTCATCCTGGCATTAAGAGTCAAAGGGATTGAATTATACAGTAACCATAGTTCAGGGTTCCAGAATATTTGCTTCGCATATATTCGGCCTATTCGGATGTCGGGTACCATTGCTAGATGGTCACATCGATTAGTGTAGGAAGTCGTTCCTATACTACCGGCTTAGGTTCGAACCTATGAGGTCACATGCATAGAAGATTCCTGATTGATCAAGAAGGCTGATGAATGATTAAGAATCATTCAGGGGTAATTTGGTCAATTCGATTGGCAAATTATCTTATAAAATAATTAAAGTAATTATCGGAGGATTAATTAGTAATTAGATTGCTAATGAACTCAATTGGATTGAGTAATTAGACAAAGGATGAGCCAAATTGAATTAGATTCAATTCTGGGCTCAATCAGGGTTTTTGACCTGATTGGATTAGGTCTGAATCAAGAGGACTTAGGTTGACCAAATTAAATTAGATTAAATTTGTGCTTAATTAGGGATTGACCTAATTGGATTAGGTTCAACCCATGGTAATTGAATCATTCTAATTGTTAGGATTTAATTAAATTAAATGGGTTTGATCTGAAACTATTCGGATCTTGAAATCCACTTGTCACATATCCATGCATGGCGCCATAAATTGATTTTTAATATGATTAAAAATTAATTTAATTTATTTAATGGTGCCATGGGACACTTGGCAACATCAGGGACCTCTTTCATCATTAGATGGGTCGAAATGGAGAGATAAATTCATGAAAAGAATTGGATAAGATCAAATTCTCTCTCTTCATGACATATGCCATCCTTATCTTTATCTCACTTCTAATTAAGGTTGAATTTCGAATTTAATCACCACAAAATCACCACGTGACCCTCTAATCTGATTAGGGGCATGGGAATTTCGAAATTGAAAGAGGAAAGTGGCAACATGATGAATGGTTTAGATTAGATCAAGCTTCATCATGTAATGGCACATGAACTTGAATTTTGAATTCAAAATTCAAAACCCCACAAAATCCTCCACAAATATGGGATGGTTGGCATGAAGTTAGGTAGGAGAGCAACATTAAAAGGACCTCCATCATCTGGTGGTCGAATTCAAGGAAAAAAGAGAGAAAAAGAAGAAGAAAAAAGGGAAAAGAAAAGAGAGGAACCCTAGTTCATGCATGGAAAAATTCTGCATTCAATCTAGCTGACTTCTTCCTCCTCTAAGTCCATCACGCCATTAGTGTTCGGGGTCCCTGATAAGAGTCTTTAGATCAGATCTAAGTCCTCTTCAATCCCTTTAAACCTTTCCTCCAAGTTCTTCCAAGAAGGCGGATCAAAAGTTGATAGTGTTTGGAAGATCAAATTTCAGCCTCAAGAAATTCTGCGCAAGCTAGCACTTCCGCAGGATTGGATCTCTTCAGGAACTTCGCGTGGACTTCTCGTAGAGGCCATTCGTATGCGTGGCTGCGAAGTCGAGGATCAGATCCACAAGTTTCATCCATCATAAAAGGTATTAATCCTACATTAATCTTTTATTATGGTGTCAAGATCTAGGTCTGATTCCCCGAGGTTTTACCCTCTTTTGGGGCTCCTCACGGAGATATCTCCAGAATCCATTCAATGGATATTCGGAGATTAATCGGAATAGAGTTCTTAAGTTTCAGATCTGATAGTTAATCATGCATGAAAGTTTTAGCATAATTGTTTAAACGATTCCGGCATAATCCTATGTGTTCTTAAGGTGCTGATTTCTAGATTTGATCTTGTAAGCATGCATGAATTAAATTGTTTGATTCGATTTTTCCGCTGCGTTTTAAAACTTAAAAAGAACTACTTATGGCTTGATCCCCCTTATGAAGGGGTACGTAGGCAACCCGATCAGGTTCAGCCATGGTTTTAAAAAAAAAAAAAATCCGCATGCTTAACACCGAAGAACCTAGGATTCACTTTCAGTGGTATCAGAGCCAGGTTCATGTTTAAACTTTTATGTTTTAATTCTTGTAATTAAATCTGAAATCATGAGCATGCTTAGATTAGATCTAAAGTATTTTTTATGATTGATTTAATTGCTGATTATGCATGATTAACTAGATCTGAAATTTTGAATGCATATGATGCATGTTTGTGTTAAGATTTGTAACATAAATAAATCTGAAATCATAATATTGTTTAGATTAGATCTAAATAAAATTTATGATTCATATGATCTCTGATTTTAATGAACAAATCAAATCTGAAAATAAAAGTGAAAAAACAAATACATAAGATGTATGTTGTTTGTATTAATTCATGTTGTTATGTATATGTGATGCATGAACATTAAATATAATGACTTAAACATGAATTTAATCTGATTACATGTGATTAATTACAAAAACTCAGATCTGAAAATATGTTTTAAGAACTGAAAGATTGTAATTAATATGTAATTAAAAAAAAATATGCAATGATCAAAACTTTCATAAGTCTAAACTTAATTGAGAATTAAGTGTTATGAAATAGAATTGTAACTCAATTAATTGACATTGCATAATTTTTTGGACATATGGGTTAGCTTGAATCAAGTTCCTAGGATTGGGTTAGACCTAAGGTTAGAATCATACATGGACAAATAGAATTAATTGATCAAATCTAATTAAGTAGTAACTAGATTAGGTCAAGAAAATTCTAGATCAATTTACAATAGTTGTAGATGGATCAAGTCCATGTCTTTGATTAGACAAGATGGAACTTGATTTAGGCTCAGAGGTGTAGCCCGAGTCATTTGAGTAATCAAATCGAAATTGATTAACCAGTCGGTGTCTAAGGTAAGTTTGGCAGTTTTGACCGGTGGTTTTTAATTGGGAGCTACTCGCACTGATTCGTCTTTGCCGAGTTAATGGCATATCCCTTCCACCGATCTCACTTACCTGGCCGACATGGTCAATCACATTTTGATTGGATCACTTAATGATTCGAGTTAGCCCATGCCTATAAGAAAAATCAGTTTGACGGATTTAGGTGTCTCCTTAACCGGTTTGAGTCTAATCTGATTTGGTGAAGTCAGTGGGAGAAATTAGACTAACCGGATCTTCTCATCTATCCTAATTATGAAATCCTCTAAAATTATTAGGTCCTTAAAATGAAATGGTTATGGGGATAACTAGGTCATAGCCTCCCATTAAGTTGGGTGATAATGGGTCCAATGTTTTGATAATTATTGGAGGCGCGACACGCCTGGTACTTATCAAGCATTGGAATTGTCATTCAATATATGATGAGTTAAGTGTACCTTCAATAGGCGGTCAGGTGAGCCGAGCCACACTCGGGCTTGGTCGTCTATTAGTTGATTAGACTTAACCCTATCATTTAATGGTTGGACGTGACTAGGGTATTCGGTGGAGGCGCCACACGCCTGCCGAAGAACCTAGGACAAAATTATCACTAGAAGTTGCTTGGTGAAGCAACTGGTTTAGAACCTACCAATAGGTGCATATGGGTTAGCCGAGCCACACTCGGGCCTATATGCGATCTATTGGGTTCTAGTGCCCACTAAAGAATTAGGAGTAATTTTTCGAATTGGAGGTAGAGGCTACCAATTTGTATTAAATAGTGGGAGTATCTTTAGACTAAAGTCCAAGTCTACTGTGTTTAGTCAATTCATATACTAATAGCCAAATTTTTTTTTATGTAGAAATGGCCACAAGTTTGTCACTTCGCTCATTATTGGATAATGACAAGTTGACTAGTCCCAACTTCAATAATTGGTATAGAAAGCTGAAAACTCAGCATAGTCAGACCAAAAGGATTAAGGATGACCAAAGTCAGGCAGAATGCTTCTATTGTAAGAAGCAGGGGCATTGGAAGAGGAATTGTCCTCAGTACCTTACCTCACTTGACCCGAACAGGCTAAGCAAGAGAAAAAGGCAATCAGTTGCTGATCAAGGTATTTATATGATAACACCTTGTAATTTCTCTATATGTGATAATTCAACCTGGGTATTAGATACTGAAAGTCCGTTTAATATATGCAATTCATTGCAAGGACTTCAGGTCAATGAGAGATTTGAAAACAGCGAGAGATTCCTGAATGTTGGAGATGGAAGATCTGTTCCAGTTCTAGCTTTAGGAAATCTCAAACTTGTTTTCAATTCTCATGTAGTTGTCTTAAGTGATTGTCACTATTGTCCTGCATTCTTATTGAATATAATTTCCGTAGGCCTTTTGGCCATGAACGGTTATGAAATTTCAATAAAGAAATATTCTTGTGATATCATTATGAATGGTGTTACTGTAATGAATGGACAATTGAGCAATGGCATCTACTTGTTATCACAACCTGTTAATGTAATGTACACGTCAAGTAAGCGTCCTAGAATAGATAATGTCACGGATGTCTACCTTTGGCATCATAGGCTAGGTCATATTAACAAGAACAGGATGAACAGGTTAAGTAAAGAGGGAATCCTCAATGTTAATGATTGTGAATCATTGACAACCTGTGAGTCATGTCTTCTTGGTAAGATGACCAAATCACCTTTTACCGGAAAAGGTGAACGAGCCAGTGATTTATTGACCCTTGTACATTCTGATGTATGTGGGCCAATAAGCACAGATGCTAGAGGTGGGTATTCATATTTCATTACGTTTACAGACGACCTTTCTAGGTATGGTTATGTCTATTTAATGAGACATAAATCTGAAGCATTTGAAATGTTCAAATTGTATCGTAATGAAGTAGAAAAACAAACTGGAAAGAGTATTAAAACTCTTCGATCAGATCGAGGAGGCGAATACCTTTCCAATGAGTTTTTGACATATTTAGGAGAGAATGGGATTCTCTCCCAATGGACTCCTCCTGGTACACCACAGTATAACGGTGTATCAGAAAGAAGAAATCGAACTCTGTTAGACATGGTTCGATCCATGATGGGGTTTGCAAGTCTGCCCATATCCTTTTGGGGATATGCACTTGAGTCAGCCTGCTACATTCTAAATAAGGTTCCAAGTAAGTCTGTAAATAAAACACCACATGAGATGTGGACTGGACGTAAGCCAATGCTGTCTCACCTTAGGGTTTGGGGGTGTCCAGCATATGTCAAACGTTTGAAGACAGACAAACTTGAACCCAAGTCTGTCAAATGTTTCTTTGTTGGTTATCCTAAAGAAACTAAAGGATATTACTTCTACTTGCTGAAGAACAAAAGTTATTCGTAAGCAATAGAGCTGTTTTCTTAGAGAAAGAATTCCTTAGTGAAGGAACTAAAAGCTCTAATGTTGAGCTTAGGGAAGTTCAACATGTAGAAGATCCGACACCATCTACTGAACTAGTTGAGTCAGATTTGATTAGATCAGATCCAGAACCCATCTTAGATGCACCATTAAGGCGATCAGGTAGAGTACCACGTCAGCCGGACAGATACTACGGTTTCTTGGTCCAGGACGGGGATCCTGTCGAACTTGATGAAAACAATGAGGATCCGATCACCTATATGGATGCTATGCAGAGGCATGACTCTGATGCATGGCTTGGAGCCATGCAATCCGAAATGGAATCCATGAAGGTCAATGATGTATGGACATTAGTTGACCCACCCGAAGGGATTAAACCCATAGGGTGTAAGTGGATTTTCAAAAGAAAACGGGGCGCAGACGGAAAAGTAGAGACCTATAAAGCCCGTCTGGTTGCCAAGGGATATCGTCAACGTTATGGTATTGACTATGACGAGACGTTTTCTCCTGTGGCAATGCTCAAATCCATTCGGATTATGCTTGCGATAGCAGCACACTTAGATTATGAAATCTGGCAGATGGATGTTAAAACCGCTTTTCTAAATGGAGATTTAGAAGAAGAGGTGTATATGATGCAACCTGAAGGTTTTATATCTGCAGATGAGTCTAAGGTGTGCAAGCTTCAAAAATCCATTTATGGATTAAAGCAAGCTTCACGGAGTTGGAACATACGATTTGATAAGGTGATCAAATCATATGGCTTCATTAAGAATGAAGAGGAACCTTGCATTTATAAATGGGCAAATGGTTCAGTTATTATATTTCTTGTTTTGTATGTGGATGACATTCTTTTAATCGGGAATGACATTCCTGCATTACAAGGAATAAAGGTTTGGCTATCATCTCAATTTGCCATGAAGGATTTGGGAGAAGCATCTTACATCCTAGGGATGAAGATCTATAGAGATAGATCTAGAAGATTGCTTGGATTATCCCAATCCACATACATTGATACTATACTGAAAAGGTTCAGTATGATTAATTCCAAGAAAGGCTATCTTCCAATGGGCCATGGAATTAACCTCTCTAAAAGGGATTGTCCGACAACCTCTCAAGAAAGAGAGACTATGGATAGAATTCCATATGCTTCGGCAGTGGGATCTATAATGTATGCCATGACATGTACTAGACCAGACGTGGCATACTCACTAGGAGTAGTGAGTAGATACCAGTCTGATCCAGGTAGCAACCACTGGAAGGTTGTCAAAACCATCCTTAAGTATTTGAGAAATACTAAAGATCAGTGGCTTGTCTACGGTGATTCTGACTTAAAACTTGAGGGATATACCGATTCAAGTTTTCAGTCAGATCAAGATGATAGCAAGAGCGTGTCGGGATATATCTTCACTCTTAAGGGTGGGGCCATCTGCTGGAAGAGTTCCAAGCAGCATACAGTGGCAGATTCTACATGTGAAGCAGAATACATTGCAGCATCTGATGCAGCCAAGGAAGCCGTATGGTTGCGCAAGTTCATCACCGAGCTGGGAGTGGCACCTTCCATTGATGGTCCAGTTCATATATTTTGTGATAACACTGGAGCCATAGCTCAGGCAAAGGAACCTAAAGCACATCAGCGGACCAAGCATATTCTGCGACGTTATCACCTGGTTCGAGAGATTATAGAACGAGGTGATATTGATCTTCAGAAGATTGACACAAAAGAAAATCTGGCTGACCCATTTACCAAAGTCCTCGGCATCAAAGAGTTCAACGAACACAAGTCGAAGATGGGTATTAGATACTGTGCCGATTGGCTTTAGGCTAAGTGGGAGTTGTTGGGAATTGTATCCTAAATGTCAATCGTCAGCATATTGATGATTGAATATTGTAAATAAATTGACAAATTAATAAAGTATTATTTGGCATTATTCATCATTTCATCTTCAAATGAACTCTTATATGATGAAGTTCTTAGGACTTATGTTATGATAAAGGAGGATTTATCTTTGAGTCCTTAAACTTGTTCGCGACCAAATGATATGTTGTTACTAGGACGACAACATTATCGAGATTAGGTCGTTGTGTGACATATACGTTGGTTGTCCTCTTAACCAAGGAGTGTGGAGACACTGGTATGCCATACAGGTGAAGTGTAGGAGTACATTTCACTGAACGTGACCAATTCCGGAACGCTCTACTGTCGAGAGATGTTCCGAGTGGATATGGGTATAAGTTTGGCCCTCTGACCTGAGACCGCAACCTGTGACTAGCAAGCAACTCACTGTACTTTGGTACCGGACTACCTGAATTTCTAATTCAGTGATGGAAGGTCACTGGGTGCAGTCAAGTACTTGCGTAGTCAGTTGTGAGTCAAGATGGAATTGACCCCTCCTGCAAACAGGAGATAATGTCTTGTGACTAATTTAGCAAAACCTTGGTCAGGGTAATCTCAGTGAGGAGTCACGGGATATCTAAAGTTAATCACATAATGGATGTACTAATTATAGGGTTGACAGTGAGCTCTAAGTCATCCTGGCATTAAGAGTCAAAGGGATTGAATTATACAGTAACCATAGTTCAGGGTTCCAGAATATTTGCTTCGCATATATTCGGCCTATTCGGACGTCGGGTACCATTGCTAGATGGTCACATCGATTAGTGTAGGAAGTCGTTCCTATACTACCGGCTTAGGTTCGAACCTATGAGGTCACACGCATAGAAGATTCCTGATTGATCAAGAAGGCTGATGAATGATTAAGAATCATTCAGGGGTAATTTGGTCAATTTGATTGGCAAATTATCTTATAAAATAATTAAAGTAATTATCGGAGGATTAATTAGTAATTAGATTGCTAATGAACTCAATTGGATTGAGTAATTAGACAAAGGATGAGCCAAATTGAATTAGATTCAATTCTGGGCTCAATCAGGGTTTTTGACCTGATTGGATTAGGTCTGAATCAAGAGGACTTAGGTTGACCAAATTAAATTAGATTAAATTTGTGCTTAATTAGGGATTGACCTAATTGGATTAGGTTCAACCCATGGTAATTGAATCATTCTAATTGTTAGGATTTAATTAAATTAAATGGGTTTGATCTGAAACTATTCGGATCTTGAAATCCACTTGTCACATATCCATGCATGGCGCCATAAATTGATTTTTAATATGATTAAAAATTAATTTAATTTATTTAATGGTGTCATGGGACACTTGGCAACATCAGGGACCTCTTCCATCATTAGATGGGTCGAAATGGAGAGATAAATTCATGAAAAGAATTGGATAAGATCAAATTCTCTCTCTTCATGACATATGCCATCCTTATCTTTATCTCACTTTTAATTAAGGTTGAATTTCGAATTTAATCACCACAAAATCACCACGTGACCCTCTAATCTGATTAGGGGCATGGGAATTTCGAAATTGAAAGAGGGAAGTGGCAACATGATGAATGGTTTAGATTAGATCAAGCTTCATCATGTAATGGCACATGAACTTGAATTTTGAATTCGAAATTCAAAACCCCACAAAATCCTCCACAAATATGGGATGGTTGGCATGAAGTTAGGTAGGAGAGCAACATTAAAAGGACCTCCATCATCTGGTGGTCGAATTCAAGGAAAAAAGAGAGAAAAAGAAGAAGAAAAAAGGGAAAAGAAAAGAGAGGAACCCTAGTTCATGCATGGAAAAATTCTGCATTCAATCTAGCTGACTTCTTCCTCCTCTAAGTCCATCGCGCCATTAGTGTTAGGGGTCCCTGATAAGAGTCTTTAGATCAGATCTAAGTCCTCTTTAATCCCTTTAAACCTTTCCTCCAAGTTCTTCCAAGAAGGCGGATCAAAAGTTGATAGTGTTTGGAAGATCAAATTTCAGCCTCAAGAAATTCTGTGCAAGCTAGCACTTCCGCAGGATTGGATCTCTTCAGGAACTTCGCGTGGACTTCTCGTAGAGGCCATTCGTGTGCGTGGCTGCGAAGTCGAGGATCAGATCCACAAGTTTCATCCATCATAAAAGGTATTAATCCTACATTAATCTTTTATTATGGTGTCAAGATCTAGGTCTGATTCTCCGAGGTTTTACCCTCTTTTGGGGCTCCTCACGGAGATATCTCCAGAATCCATTCAATGGATATTCGGAGATTAATCGGAATAGAGTTCTTAAGTTTCAGATCTGATAGTTAATCATGCATGAAAGTTTTAGCATAATTGTTTAAACGATTCCGGCATAATCCTATGTGTTCTTAAGGTGCTGATTTCTAGATTTGATCTTGTAAGCATGCATGAATTAAATTATTTGATTCGATTTTTCCGCTGCGTTTTAAAACTTAAAAAGAACTACGTATGGCTTGATCCCCCTTATGAAGGGGTACGTAGGCAACCCGATCAGTTTCAGCCATGGTTTTAAAAAAAAAAAAAATCCGCATGCTTAACACCGAAGAACCTAGGATTCACTTTCAGTTAGTGCATTCTAGTGAAGAAATCAAGTGCCTTCAAGCTTTCCAACTGATTTCAAGCTCAACTACTCTCTTCCGCTCGGGATTCAAAGCTCACACTCAAGCCAACGCGATCCACATCGGAAGAACCATCATCTCCCACGCTTCCAACAGCTAAAAGGGTTCTTTCGGGTTCTATTGCTTATCATTGTTATATTTGCTTATTTAGAGCTTTTAAATCCTTGTAAAACTTTTTCAATATTGTGCTTGTTCCAGTCAAGGGACTTGGAACAAGAGAAAGGCGTCCCAAGCCTAGGTTAAATTGGGGGTTATAAGGTTCGTTGTTAGCCCGGTGTAAAACAACGAGTTGGGTAGTGCACTCGCAAAACTACCGGACTGTAATCTTGGATTATAGTGGAAATTCCCAAAGGTGCTTTGGGGAGTGGATGTAGGAGCAGTGAAAGCTCCGAACCACTATAAAACCTCGTGTTTGCGATTGACTGTTCTCATCCCTCCATCTTTACTTTAGTTCATACATCTGCGTGTTTTATTTTTTAAATAGTCAAAAAGTTTTAAAACACCCAATTCACCCCCCTCTTGGGTGACCATCTCTGGGCAACAGGTCTCAATAAAACTCTATTTAATATATGACATGACGTGTTAATGACTTCTCCCCAAAAATACTTAGGGAGGTTACTTTCACACAACATGGTTCTAGCCATTTTCTCTAGGGTTTTATTCTTTCTTTCCACAACTCCATTTTGTTGTGGTGTCCTAGATGCAGAGAAATTATGAGTTATCCCCTTTTTACTACAGAATTCATCAAATAGATGATTTTCAAATTCCGTTCCATGATCACTCCTAATAGCTATAACTGAAGCATTTCTTGAGTTAGTTACTTCCTTATGAAATTTCTTAAATACTGAAAATGCTTCATCTTTATGAGCTAAAAACATGACCCATGTGTATCTAGAAAAATCATCTACAATGACAAGACCATACTTGTTTCCACCAAGGCTTGTGGTTCTAGTTGGTCCAAAAAGATCCATGTGAAGTAGTTCAAGGGGTCTAGCAGTAGAGACACAATTTATGGATTTAAAAGAACTTCTAGATTGTTTGCCATATTGACATGCTTCACAAATTTTATTTTTCTCAAATTTTAGCTTTGGCAAACCAATCACAAAATCTCTTTTAACTAATTTTGATATTGTATCCATACTTGAATGACCTAATTTACGGTGCCATAACCAACTTGCATCATCGACTTTAGAATCACTAGCTACTAGGCAACGACTATTATTGGTGAGATCTTCAAGATCTACTACATAAACATTGCCACGTCTTATTCCTTTGAATACTAAGCTATTGTCAATTGAGTTGGTTATGATGCATAGAGATGGCTTAAACAGAACATCAAAATTTCTATCACATAATTGACTAACGCTAAGTAAGTTATGCTTAAGACCATCTACAAATCGTACATTATCAACGAAGGTTGAAGAGATGATTTGTACTTTACCTATGCCAATGATGTGACCTTGGTTATCGTCTCCAAAAGTCATAGCACCTCCCTTTTTAGGCTCTAGGGTGAAAAATTGCTCCTTGTCACCCGTCATGTGTCTTGAGCAACCACTATCCAAGTACCAACAGTTTTTGTCGACTTTGGCTGCAAGACACTCCTACACAAGGAAATCATACACTTTTAGGTACCCAAGTTTTCTTGGGTCCTTCAAGGTTAGTAATGTTGGTTCCTTTTGGAACCCAAATCTTTTTAAATTTTTTTTTAGCTTCTACTTTCCTATGATCACACACATTAGCTTTATGTCCTACTTTTCCACAGCAAAAATAGGTTATATTTTTAGTTTTACTTTCTCCAGCTTTTACAAAAAAGTTTTAAGAAACTTTTGCTAATTCTTAGGCTTATACCCTAAACGAGCTCTATTAAACACAGCTCGTTGATTATTAAGGATCATCTCCAATTTTTCAGAACTATATGTAAACTTTTCTACCATAGGTTTGTATTTTTTAAGATCTTTTGTTAACTTCAGTTTTTCTATTTTTAGTAAGTTTAAGTCTTTTGTAAGATTATCTTTTATAGTTTGTTTACTGTTTTTAAGTTCTGAAACTTTCTTAGTTAGTCTTTCATTATCTTTAATTAAGGTATTAGTTTTTTGAGTTAGCATTTGGTTGCTTGTTTTAAGTTCTAAATTTTCTTTGATGATAGAATCCTTGTCCTTAATTAATTTATCGTACTTATGGGAGTGAGATTGATTAGTTAGTTTTAATTCTTTATTTTTAAGGTTTATTGTCTTATATTCATCCATTAGTTCATTAAAAGCATCATACAATTCATCAAAGGTAAAATCTAAATGCGTTTCAGATATTACCTCATTATCATTTGCCATGAAGCAAAAATTTGCTTTTTTCTCTTGTTCCTCATCCGATGATGATGATGATTGATCGGAGTCTGTCAAGGTGGAGACAAGAGCTTTCTTCTTCTTGTATTTGCTGCCCTTCTTCAGAAAGGGACAGTCGATTCTGAAATGTCCCGGTTTCTTGCATTCATAGCAGCCGATTCCCTCACTTTCTCTTTCCTTACATTTGTCCTTGTTGTAGGAACTTGAGGAACCTCTCCTCTGATGAAAGGATTTCTTCCGGTTAATGAATTTTCTGAACTTTCGCACAAGAAGAGCCTAATCCTCATCTCCCTCATTATCTTCTTCTTCACTGCAGCTACTGCAAGAGGGATCCTTGTTAGAAGAAGTAGACTTAAGGGCAATTACCTTTTTCTTGTGGGTGAACTCTTCTTCACTGTGTTGCTTCATTGTGAGCTCATGTGTCATCAAGGATCCAAGGAGCTCCTCGAGTGCCAGCTTGTTCAAGTCTTTGGCTTCCCATGACCTCGGTAAAGATCGAAGAACTTTCCTGACAAGATCACTGTTAGTATAACTTTTGCCAAGGCTTTTTAGGCCATTGACAATATCAATAAATCTAGTATGCATGCACGTGATAGTTTCATTAGATTCCATTTTAAATAGTTCATACTTATGAACTAGCATGTTTATTTTGGATTCCTTGACTTGATTCGTGCTCTCGTGGGTCACTTCAAGTCTTTTCCATATCTCTTTTGCAGAATTGCAAGTAGAGACTCTATTGAATTCATTACAGTCTAAGGCACAATAAAGTACATTCATCGCTTTGGCATTTAGTTGTGCCTTCCTTCTATCATTGTCATCCCAATCTTCTTCAAGCTTGGGTATAGTAATGTTATCTACAAAAATAGAAGGAATGTATGGTCCATTAACTATGATGCTCCAAATCTCATAGTCTTGGGCTTGGATAAATATCCTCATCCTAGCCTTCCAATAGGTGTAGTCGGTTCCATTAAAGAATGGAGGCCTATAGGTGGATTGCCCCTCAATAAGAGAAGATCCAAAAAAGGTTGTCATTTTGATCTTTTACTCTTTTAATATAAGAGCTCCGGCTCTGATACCACTTGTTGCCCAAGAAGACAACCCAAGAGGGGGGGTGAATTGGGTTTGGATTAATTGTCGACCAATTAAAAACTATGATTAGTAATTAACTAAATCTATTGCAAGCAAACTAGTTAAGTTACTAGATGAAGTGAATGAAGAGAGAGAGAGAAAACAGCAACCAATACAAATACAAACCAATTTATAGTGGTTCGGAGCTAACCCTTGCTCCTACGTCCACTCCCCAAGCTTCACTTGGGAGTTCACTATAATCTCCCGGATTACAGCCGGTTGTTTTATAAGTTCACAACCCAACTTGTTGTTTTCGCGAGATCACAACAAACTCGGTCGGTTTTCACAGGCTCACCGACTAGAACCACCCGATTGTTTTTCCGGGATCACAATCGAACCCTTATACCGTTGGTTTAACTTCGGCTCACCAACAACCCTTTCAACCCTTGATTCAGAGATCTAATTTTCTGCATTTCTTTCTCGAGTCGACTCTGGTCCTCTTGGAGTCGACTCGGCTCTCAAAGCCCGAAAACGGATACTCTGTCTTTGGAGTTGAACTGCCTTGAAGTCGACTCGGATCATCTTGGAGTCGACTCAGCTCTCAGAGCCCGAAAACCGATCCTCTATCTTTGGAGTTGAACTACCTTGGAGTCGACTCGTACTTTGTTGGGGTCAACTCTCGTATTCTCGGAGTCGACTCGTTCACAGAGTCACTTTGTTTGGTTTTCTGCCTTTCAGTCTGCTTTCCTCTGAGAGTCGACTCTTGCTTGTTTAGGAGTCGACTCGCAAAATGTTAGAGTCGACTCCTAACCTTCTGGAGTCGACTCGCTAACAGGGTCCAGAAAATACTTCTCTGTCTTTCTGTCTGTTACTCCTTGGAGTCGACTCGGAACCGTCGAAAGTCGACTCGGTAAGCATCGGAGTCGACTCGAAATCGTCGGAGTTGACTCGGTGACAGGGTCTGAAATTCATCTTTCTGTCCTTCTGTTTATTCTCAGTCGGAGTCGACTCGTAGTGTACCGAAGTCGACTCGAGCTTGTGCCAGAACCTCTGAAACACTTGGAGTCGACTCGTAAGCTTTCGGAGTCGACTCGAGCTTCAGACTTTGGCTTAATTGTGCTCAACACTTAGCCAAATAATCTTGAACAAAAGCTCGATGCTCTTAAAGATAAATTCACATATATTTGTCTGAAACACTAGATTGAATTCATTAGTACAACATGAAATATACTCAAATGCTTTGAGCTCATCAAAATCAAATAGGGGTATAACCAATCACTCCACATTCCTCCTCCCTTCGGCATTCAAGAGTTGATTCGAAGGGAGGTTATCAACCATCCAAAGCCATTTTTGCAAGGGAGCCAGCACCCCGGAGAGATACGAGAGCTTCGATCGGTCCTCTGCCTCGTGTGGATACCTATAGAGGCCGGACGCGTGTGCGGCTTGAATCGAACCTCCATCAAATACCACGATCATCAGTTTGCAGTGATCATCTACCCGCACGAGGTGAAGATCTGATCTTCCTAATGATGTAAAATTGGTTTAAAAGTATTTAATTCTAATCTATCTATGAACTATGGTTTTAAAATACGTTCATGCGATGAACGAAATCTCGCGCATGCCTTCTCGCTGCGTTCAGAAATTTTTCTGCGGCGTGCAAGAGATTCTAACATTTGAGCCTAAGTCAGATGAAAGAATTTTCTTAGGATATTCCTAAAAGAATAGTGCCCTAAAAGCCAACCGCAATCTGTATTGCAATAGGGTTTCTTTTGTTTTTCCAAATGTCATGTACATGATCTAAAAAAACAAAAGAAACCCTATCGCAATACAGATTGCGGTTGGCTTTTAGGGCACTATTCTTTCATTCTTCCACCTGCACTAAAGTCAATCGCCCTTAAACTTTAATCCCATACAATCGAGGTGACGATTAAACTGCTGCTGAGGTGAAGCTTTAGTGAATAGGTCTGCTAGGTTATTCTTTGTATCTATTCGTTCAATTATGATATCTTGTCTCTCGACAATATCTCGAATGAGATGGAAGTATCTTAGAATGTGCTTGGATTTGTGATGAGACCTTGGTTCTTTCGCTTGAGCTACAACTCCAGTGTTATCACAATAAACTGGCACTGGTTCAGCAATCAAAGGAACCGCTCCCAATTTAGTGATGAACTTCTTCATCCAGACCGCTTCTTTAGCAGTTTCACTTACAGCAATGTATTCTGCCTCAATGACTGAGTCAGCTACAGTCTACTGCTTGGAACTCTTCCAACTCACTGTACCACTATATAGGATAAAGACATATCCTGAAATGGACTTGCTATCATCTGAATTGGACTGAAAACTAGAATCAGAATATTCTTCTAGTTTCAACTCAGATCCTCCATATACTAGAAAAACATCTTTAGTCCTTCTTAAGTACTTAAGAATGCTTTTCACTGTTTTCCAATGATCCTCTCCTAGATTAGCCTGAAACCTGCTTGCTATGCCCAAGGCATAAGCAACATCAGGCCTGGTACATAGCATAGCATACATAATTGACCCTACTGACGAAGCATAGGGAATAGAATTCATTCCATTCCTCTCTTCAGGTGTCATAGGAGACATTTTCTTAGAAAGACATATGCCATGACCCAGGGGTAAGTAATCTTTTTTACTTTCATCCATGCTGAACTTTTTCAGCACATGATCTATGTACCTAGATTGGGACAAGCCTAGCATCCTTTTAGATCTATCCCTATAGATACCAAACTCTTTGATTATCATATCGAAATAGATGTTCCAACCCCTCGATTGTTGCTTTAATCCATAAATGGATTTCTTAAGCTTGCATACTTTATTTGTTCTTCCACTTGAGATAAATTCTGGCTGAGTCATATAAACCTCTTTCTCAAGATGACCATTAAGGAAGGCGGTTTTCTACTTGGCCATCTGCTCCAATTTTTTCTTTATAGACCCACTTGCAACCACTGGGTTTACATCCTCTGGTGCATCAACCAAAGTCCATATTTGGTTGGTGCATTACCAGAAAACACATGTATAGTGATGGAGATTTCTGTCATTATACCATGTTTCCGATTACTAATACGGAATTTGTGATGGGAGCTCCCATCACTGAATTGGTTACAAAAACATGCATCACTAAATTCTCAGTGACGGCGACGATTTCCATCACTAAACTCCATGACAGAACTGCCGTCACTAAGCTGTTACAAATCCAAAATTAAATATTTAAGTAATTACGTATTTTTTGTTACTAACCAGTCGCTGGGTTAGTGACGAAGGTAACTTGGTCACTATTTTTGTCGCAGAATTCGGTTACAAGTTTGGTCACTGATCTGTCATAATCTTCAGTGATTAATTTAGTCGTCATAGACATGGTCACAAATATTGTCACTAAATTTCTCATTAATTTCATCACTGACCTATTGACAAGGTTACCATCACTAATTTGTCACAAACCCTCTGAGCAAAATCAATTTTTATTAACCAAAATTTTGTCACTAAGTTTATGGCTGCTCGTCACAATACTTGGTAAACAATTCAGTAACCAAAATTTGGTCACTGATCACAATCCAATAACCTGGTACATTTGGTATATTGATTGGCTCATAATAATAATAATAATAATATCAACCGTAAAGGATAAATTTTGATGATTACAAAATACTTGAGATGATGTTGTGTACTAATGATGTTGGCTTAATTGTGAAGTTTTATAAGCCAAAAAAAATCAGAAAAAATAAAGCACTGCAAAATCATAAGTTCTTCGCAAACACTTCATTGGATATGTTCTAAAAAGAAAATGATCTTAATCCAATCCATGGAGATCAAAGATGAAGTCTAAAGTTTTTTGTTTGAAAAACTTGAGTCAACCCCTAAGCAAAAAGGACAAGTTTGAGTTGACTCTAGCATGTTTTCTTCAAGAGGAACAGTCAATGAGTCGACTTCCGTAAAACATGAGTCGACCCTTGTGTAGTTCAAATTATACAGAAGGTTTTACAGCCTGAGATAAAGTTTGAAGAGTCGACCCTTGTTCCAAATGAGTCGACCCTCGAAATTGAAGAGTCGACCCTTGCGTTTGAAGAGTCGACCCCAGTTCAGTCTCAGCGACAACCAGAGAAATTAGTGCATGAGTCGACCCTTGTGTTTAAAGAGGCGACTCCTGAAGAAGATGAGTCGACCCTTATAGTTAAAGAGTCGACCCTTTGAAGTTAATACAGCAAGAGCCGTCTCAATATCTTGAAGTGTCGACCCAGGATAAACATGAGTCGACCTCTGAATTACATGAGTTGACCCCTGTACTGCTGGGACCACAACGGAAAGCTTGCAACAACTTTTGTCTTCTTATGTAACAGAAAAGATTTTCATTAGAACGAAAAGAAAATAATCAAATCCCTCTGAAGAACTCGTCTATAAATTCAAGGGAACCTTAGAAAGGAAACAACAAGGAAAGGAAAAAGATTCTATTAAGAAAGAAAAGTTTTCACTAAGAAAAAGAGAAGAAAGAGCTGAACAGTTCATCATCCTCACCGGCACTCATCTGAAACTTACTCCTGTGAGAAAATCAGTCGGAGCTTCTCATTGAATCGAGAAGAGCTGCTGCTCAAGCATTGGGACATTCTTCCATAGCCAACTTCTTCATCGGCTTCAGCTTTTACTTTTAATGATTTATTTCATATATTTAGAAGCTTTAAATTTTCTGGTTACAGCATTCATTTATTTGGATTAACTGTTGCTGTAACAGTTTCATTCATTTGAAACTTGTAAAGGCTCTTCCAAGCCTTGATTGGAAGTTGCTGAATCAGGAGTATTCAGCAAGGAAAATAGTTTCTAGTTGGTTTATCTGAAAACCAACTGGGTTGTTTGTGAGCCTGGAAAAACAAACGGTGTAAACTTTTTAGTTGGTTTATCTGAAAACCAACTATGTTGTTTGTGAATCCGGAAAAATAAATGGTGTAAAGTTTTTAGTTGGTTTATCTGAAAACCAACTAGGTTGTTTGTGAGCCCGAAAAACAAACGGGGATAGGTTTTCGGTTGGTTGCCCGAAAAAACCAACTAGATTTTTGATTGTGAGCCCGAAAAACAATCAAGCTGTAATCTGCTGGATTATAGTGAAATCTCAAGCTAGGCTTGAGGAGTGGATGTAGGTGTTGGGAGTGCACCAAACCACTATAAATTCTGGTGTTTGCGTGTGTAGTTTATTTCTCTTTCTTCACTGCATATCTCTAACTGCTTTTTCCATATTATTCACTACTTTATTTGTGCAACTTTAATTCCGCTGCTAAATCTATAAGTGATTAGAGGATTACTGTAACTTATTCACTTCACACTATTAATTTTTAAAAGACCCAATTCACCCCCCCTCTTGGGCTGCACCTCGGGCAACAAATAATAACAACATTAATAGCAAAGGCATTCAACTACACGAAAGTCATTTAACATGTCATTCAAAATAGGCATCAACATGTCCTAAATCCATCAAAATCAAAGTCTAAAAGTATGTCATAGAAATCAACAGAGATTTCATTCCTCCTAGGAATGCAAAGACCTATCATCTAAGGCAAAAGCGATCATAATGAAGCATGATCAGCACAACTAGAATCATCTATTAGATATGGTACGATCCATGATGTGCTTTACAGATCTTCCTATTTTCTTCTGGAATTTTGCTCTAGAGACTGCTGCATTAGTTTTAAATAGATTACTTTCTAAATCTGTACCTAGCACTCCATATGAGAGATGGAGAGGAAAGAAGCTTAATTTTAAGTATCTTAAGATATGGGGCTGTCAAACTTATGTCAAAAGAAAATTTGGACACAAGCTAAGTGATATATCAGATAAATGTATTTTTGTAAGTTATCTTAAAGATAGTATATGATACATCTTCTATCATCCTACCGAACAAAAGGTCTTTGTAGGTAGGCATGCCACTTTCTTAGAGAAAGAGTTTATCTTAGAAAAAGGCAAGGATAGGAGAATTGAACTTGAAGAAGTTCAAGACCTACAAATGGAAACACAAGATATTCCTCCACCAGATGTACCCATTGATGAGGTACAACCACAATACACATCTCCTCTCCGAAGGTCAGATAGAGTGTGAAAAGCACCTAAGAGGTATGGGTTTATCATTGAGAATGATGAAGCCCACTGTTAGATGTATGCCCTAAAAGCCAATCTGGCTGACACATTATTAATTCTGGGACATAATTTTGTACTTGACTATATTATTATTGAATAATAAATGGGCATCTTTTTCATTCATATTGTTTATGTGTCTATGAATCATCCAGGAAATTAATAAGATGATGATACACATTCTCAAAAGTTGAGAATTTAAGCTATGTATCATTGGTGATTAATTTCTAAATGCTCCTGATCAATGGATCATCATGAGGGCAGTGATCGATCCGATGAGATTAGTGCACAGATCGCTTTCCTTATGGATGGATGAGATTAGTGACTTGTTTGATGTTGCAGTAGTGTGACTGGTCCTTTGACCTGCGGTGCTTCGGCTACTCACAGTGAGGTTTTTGTAGTTTGACTGCTCACATACATGGTCTCTAGTCATATGGGTCCTTGTAGTGTAGATTGGCTGCAGTAGGTGTTAGGGTTTCCCAGTGCCCTAGGGCGCAGCGGAAGATACGGGATTATAAAATTTTCTTATAAAACCCATTATATGAAACCCTAATAAGCCAAGATCACCTTAATAGTATAACCAAATAATGTAGAAAACATAATCTTGGTATAGAAGAATACCTATCACGCTATATCCAATATATCTGAAGATGTCCTAAGGTGCCCAAATGTTCCCCCTCCGATGTTGATCCACACAGGAATGGGTTCAAGACTCTAGCTCCACCAAAACATGATTCTAATTGTTCAATCCTTCCAAAGAATTTAATTGGCTGATTTTCCTTCACTTCCTTCTTCCTTTCTACCTCTAAAACATTCACTAGCCTTTTGTCCTAAAGAAGACCCTCTTGTCTTGGGTTAGGACAAAAGAGAGAGGCTTGTAAGAAAGAAGGGATAAGGGAGAGAGAAGGAGAGGCTTTTTCTTGGATGATCTTTAGAACCCCAAGGCACCTCCTTATTTATAAGAGATGGAGGGATGCATCATAAAGGGATGCATCCCATCCACACACCTCATCATGATGAGGCATGTGCCAAGAGATGCATCCCATCATGATGGGGTGCTAAGGAGAAGGGTGTATCAACTTCTTTCTCACATCTCCCTCTTAAATCCTGATGATCCAAGGGCCCAAATGCAGTGAACCAAAGCCAATGGTCCAGATCTAGGCGCCATCTAATGGTCCAGATCAGGGCATCATCATCCAGGGTGCCATCCAATGGTCCGGAAGCAAGATGCCATCACCGATGGTCCAGATTCAGGCACTGAGCAACGGTCCAGATCTTTCATCCAGAGAGCCATCCAGTGGTCCAGATTCAGGCGCTGAGCAACGGTCCAGATCTTTCATCCAGAGAGCCATCCAGTGGTCCAGATTCAGGTGCTAACCAGTGGACCAGATCCTTCATCTAGGAAGCCATCCAATGGTCCAGATGAAGGCACCAACCAGTGGACCAGATCCTTCATCCAGGAAGCGATCCAATGGTCCAGAAGTGAAGGCCCTAAACCCAATCCAATTGGGTTTAACCAACTTAAAGAAAACATTAAACCTAATCAAATCAGGTCTAATTAAAGCCAAATGGGTTTCAACTCTTGGCTAACCCATATTAGGTCATGATCTAATCATATTAGATCAACCTAATCTAAGAATCATATTCGAATTTAATTTGAATCAGGAGCTAGGGTTTGCAACACGTGCTAGCATGTTCATCTTGCAAACATAATCTAATCCAATTAGACCTTTGATCAATTCCCTTGTGTGTGACCCATTGGGTTCCTTATCTTAGCCAGCAGTAGGTGCAGGTGCAAGTTGACCTAACCTGATTAGAATACCTCTAATCCAATTTAGGTTCAATTTAGTGCTAAACCTGACATAGCAATCAGAACCTTTCTGATGCTTTGATCTAATCAAACTCTTTGATCCGATCAACCCACAAGACATGATTGACGTCTAGCAGCGTATCATGTCTACCCGGAAGATGAGGAATGTATTGGACAAATCCAAACATACCCTTCAGTGGAAAGTTACTGTGCAATTCAATCCCTCAGTCATACTACATCCTGAATAAGTGCTCGAGTATGGATCAATATCAAACTCAATCACTTATTCATGTCTCTCTCAATCTTTTATATGATAATTCAAACAATGAAACATTAGAAACTCTTTCTAATATTCATTTTGCTTTGATCAAAGGCTTCTTGAATCATCATAAGATTAGAGTAAGTAGGATGTTACCTTCTCTTACTAGAAGTGACTGATTCCTTGTTGACCTACTCACAACCTTCGTACAAAATCCACCATATGCAGAATACCCCGTACACAACGCAATGTCGTGAATGAGGATAAACCAAAACATAGCTTCAAGTGCACAAGGTACCATGGTGATCTCAGGTCTAAGGATCACTTGCACAACTCCCACTATGAGAACCATCTTTTGATAATTAAGTAAGAATCCATAAGATGTTCTCATGGCTGGTCATTTCAGTGAACTCATTCCTCTAATAAGCACCCACATCTTTGTATTAGTGTCTCACACAAGTGATTGTAAGATCAATCACCCTCTACATTGAGCATACATAAGATGTGCCAGTCTTTCCGGTGATATTGATCCCCGACTCAATATACCAATTTGACTGGGAATATTCTAAATTAGGATTTTAGGATTTTAGGTCTCACTGGTATGATCTCATCATAACCCTAAAACCAATGTCCTAATTTATGGGGTTCATCATCCAATAATAAAATAGATAAGCAGCAAATGATGAAACATAATGCCTTTATTGATATATATCGAGTGTCAAAGTACATGATTTGGAGGATTACAAAGAGAAACCCATCAAATGATTGGCTTATAGGGCATCTACTCTTTCAATCTCCCACTTGCACTAAAGCCAATCGCCCTTATATTTTAACCCCATACAATCGAGGTGACGATTGAATTGCTGCTGTGGTAGAGCTTTAGTAAATGGGTCTGCTATATTGTTCTTTGTGTCTACTCGTTCAATCTTGACGTCTTGTCTTTCGATTATCTCTCGAACAAGGTGGAAGCGTCTCAAAATGTGCTTGGATCTATGATGAGACCTTGGTTCCTTAGCCTGTGCAACTGCTCCAGTGTTATCGCAATAAACTGGGACTGGTCCGGCAATCTCAGGAACTACACCCAGCTCTGTGATGAACTTCTTCATCCAGACTGCTTCCTTAGCAGCTTCACTAACAGCTATGTATTCTGCCTCAGTAGTTGAGTCAGCTACAGTTTGCTGTTTGGAACTTTTCCAACTCACAGCTCCACCATTCAAAGTGAAGATATATCCAGAGATTGACTTGCTATCATCTGGATCAGATTGAAAGCTAGAATCTGAATAGCCTTCTAGTTTCAATTCTGATCCTCCATAAATCAGAAAAACATCTCTAGTCCTTCTCAAGTATTTGAGAATGCTTTTCACAATTTTCTAATGATCCTCCCCGGGATCTGCCTGAAATCTACTTACCATACCCAAGGCATAAGCTACATCAGGCCTGGTACATAACATAGCATACATGATCGACCCTACTGCCGAAGCATAGGGAATAGAACTCATTCTATTCCTCTCTTCAGATGTCTTAGGAGACATCTTCCTAGAGAGTTGTATGCCATGTCCTATGGGTAAGAAACCTTTCTTACTTCCATCCATGTTGAACCTCTTCAGCACATTATCAATGTACCTAGACTGGGACAAACCTAGCATCCTTTTAGATCTATCTCTATAGATCCTTATACCAAGTATATAGGATGCTTCACCCAAGTCTTTCATGAAAAATTTCTTTGATAGCCAAGTCTTGACCGATTGCATCATTGGAACATCATTTCCAATGACCAATATATCGTCCACATATAATATCAAGAAGACAATAGCACTCCCACTAGTCTTCTTGTACACACAAGGTTCATCTATATTTTTAATGAAGCCAAACTCTTTGACTATCATGTCAAAATGGATGTTCCAACTTCTAGATGCCTGCTTTAATCCATAAATGGATTTCTTAAGCCTACATACTTGATTTGCTCTCCCTCTTGAGACAAATCCCTCTGGCTGTGTCATATAGACCTCTTCCTCAAGGTGACCATTAAGGAAGGCGGTTTTGACATCCATCTGCCAGATCTCATAATCATAGTATGCAGCTATAGCAAGCATAATCCGAATAGATTTGAGCATAGCTACTGGCGAAAAAGTTTCATCATAATCAATGCCTTGTTTTTGCCTGAAACCTTTTGCCACTAGCCTGGCCTTGTAGGTTTCTACTTGGCCATCAGCTCCTATCTTCTTCTTGTATACCCATTTGCACCCTATTGGAATCACTCCCTCAGGTGCATCAACCAAAGTCCACACTTGGTTTGTATACATAGAATCTATCTCGGATTTCATGGCGTCCAACCATTTGTTAGAGTTCCTACTCTTGACAGCTTCCGAATAGGTCAGAGGGCCATCGTTATCAATGATGTGGGCTTCATCATTCTCAATGATAAATCCATACCTCTCAGGTGCATTTCGCACTCTTTCTGACCTTCGAAAAGGAGTAGTGTGTAGTGGCTGTACCTCTCCCATGGGTACATCTGGTTGAGGATTATTATGTGTCTCACCTTGTAGGTCTTGAACTTCATCAAGTTCAATTTTTCTATCCTTGCCCTTTTCTAAAAAAAACTCTTTTTCCAAGAAAGTGGCATGCCTAGCAACAAATACCTTTTGTTCGGTAGGATTATAGAAGATATATCCTAAACTGTCTTTAGGATAACCTACAAATATACATTTGTCCGATCTAGCACTTAGCTTATGTCCAAAATTTCTTTTGACATAAGCATGACAACCCCATATCTTAAGATACTTAAGATTAGTTTTTTTTCCTTTCCATATCTCATATGGAGTGCTAGATACAGACTTAGATGGTACTCTATTTAATATTAATGCAGCAGTTTCTAGGGCATGTCCCCAGAAGGAAATTGAAAGATTTGTGAAGCACATCATGGGCCGTACCATATCTAATAAGGTACGATTCCTTCTTTCAGCTACACCATTTAATTGTGGCGTATATGGAGGTGTCCATTCAGAGAGTATACCCTTTAATTTAAGATAGTCTAAAAATTCACTAGAAAGATATTCTCCTCCTCGATCAGATCGAAGAATTTTAATACACTTTCCAGTTTGTTTTTCGACCATACTTTGATACTCTTTAAATTTATCAAAGGCTTCAGATTTATGTTTCATTAGATACACAAAACCGAACCTTGATAAGTCATCAGTAAATGTGATGAAGTAAGAGTATCCATCTCTAGCTTGAGTTGACATAGGACCGCACACATCAGTGTGCACGAGTTCTAACAACTCACTTGCCCTTTCTCCATGTCCCGAGAATGGAGACTTGGTCATTTTACCCATAAGACAAGATTCACAAGTTCCTAATAATTCAAAATCATAAGGGTCAAAGAATTTATCTTTATACAACTTATGTAACCTTGTCTCACTAATATGACCTAATCGGTAATGCCAGAGGAGGGTATTATTAATATTTTCTCTTTTTCTTTTATTATCTTTGCCAATATGAAACATAACATTATTAAGACATAATACTAAAAGACCATTTTCCATAGTGCCATGACAATAATACTCATTAGATAAAGAAATAGAGCAACCATTGCTCTTTCCATTTATTTCGAATCCTTTCTTAAGCAACAAAGGAATTGAAATTACATTTCTAATGATTTTTGGCATAAAATAACAGTCTTCTAGCTTCAAGAACTTTCCGGAGGGTAGCTCCCACAACCGGTATCCGATACCCATGAATTAGAATCAGAAAAACTTAATGTCATATTGGCATGTAATAAAAACATACCTTTTGATGCAACACTTGCATCAGGCTTCACACTTGCAAGAAAGCTCTTGCAGTTCCTTTTCCAATGCCCCGTCTTGCCACAGTGGAAACAGGTACCGGGTCCAGAGATTTTCTTTCCCTTCTTCTTTTTGATGCGACTCTTAGGGTTTAGTTTTTTCTTTGAACCCTTATTGCCCGACTTCTTCTTTGAGCTCTCACCAACAAGAAGGATCGGACCCTTGTCCTTATTGATGTGAGACTCTGCTGTTTTCAGCATATTTAGAAGCTCAGGCAGGGAGGAATTCAGTTTGTTCATGTGATAATTCACGACAAACTGCGAGAATGAGTCGGGTAGTGATTGCAGGATCAAATCCTGACTGAGCTCACTGTCCATAGCAAAACCAAGTTGACTTAATCGAGTGATTAAGTCTATAACCTTTAAACAGTGGTCTTGCACAGACGATCCCTCGATCATTCTAGCACGGAACAACTGTTTAGATATCTCATATCTAGCAGTTCTGCTCTGCTTACCATATAACTCCTTTAAGTTAAGGAGTATGGAGTGAGTATCCATGCTATCATGCTGCCTCTACAATTCATTATTCATAGAAGCAAGCATGATACATTTGACAGTCAAACTGTCATTTTTCCACATACGATATGTGGCCAATTCCTCCTCAGTTGCATCTTCCCCTGCTGACCCTAGGTCAGGGGTTTCAAGAATGTAGGAAAGTTTTTCTTGTGTGAGAACAATCTTTAAATTCCTCAACCAATCCACATAGTTGGGACCAGTCAATTTGTTTGTATCTAAGATACCTCTAAGTGAGAGTGAAGATGCCATTTTTGCAGAATTAATCTATAATTACAAAGAACACTAATGTAAGCAGACCAATCATGATGACATGTATTCAATCAGACAAGGACTTTTATCTAATTGTTACTCCCACTATTTTTATCGAATATCATAACTCTCAAGTATGATAAACGAGAAAATACTAATTTTCTTAGTGGGGTTGAGATCCAAATTCCTTATAAAAGACCTTGTGGGAATCACAACAAGCCCTTATAAGTTCAAAGGTAGGAAACTCTTTCCAATTGCATTCCATGAAATTCCCAACTTTATTCTGTCTGTGGAGTGATTGATTAAAACCCCATTTGATTTTGATGAGCTCAAAGCATTTGAGTATATCTTGTGATTACTAATGAATTCAATTGAGTGTTTCAGTGAAAATCCTGTCCAAGTGTATCTAGATTTGGTTCATAGTATTTTGGATAAGTTAAGAAGTCTGCTGAACCAAAGTCTGAGACTCGAGTCGACTCCCGAGTATCACGAGTCGACTCCAAGCGTATCAAGTTCACTGGCACGAGCTCGAGTCGACTCCAGATCAGTACGAGTCGACTCCGACTGAGAACAGACAGAAGGACAGAAAGCTTCATCTCAGAACCTGTCAACGAGTCGACTCCTGAAGTGCGCGAGTCGACTCCAATGTTCACCGAGTCGACTCCAGGAAAGTAAGAGTCGACTCCAAGCAGTCACAGGCAGAAAAGTCAGAGAACGATTTTCGGACTCTGAGATTCGAGTCGACTCCCGCAATACGCGAGTCGACTCCGAGACTGAGCGACCATCGACAGACAGAAAACCATGTTACTGCCTTTGAGATTCGAGTCGACTCACAGACAGCTCGAGTCGACTCCGAGACAAGCTTCACGTCAAAAGGCAGAAGACCAACTTTCGGAAACTGAGAGCCGAGTCGACTCCAAGGAGGTTCAAGTCGACTCCAAGACTGGATGAGCCAAAAGACAGAGAATCGAGAGTTCGGGCTCTGAGATTCGAGTCGACTCCAAGGACAGTCGAGTCGACTCGAGTGGACAAAATTCAAAATTGGATCCACGGACTTCAGTGGATGAGCCGACTCCAAAATTGCCAGGTCAGCTCCAGAAGTTGGCGAGTCGACTCCGAGTCAAGACGAGTCGACTCCCAGTCGTGACGGCAACTTTAATTCAAATTTGGAACAGTTGCCGAGTCGACTCCGGAAAAGCTTGAGTCGACTCCCGCTACAGCCGAGTCGACTCCTGATCGCGCGAGTCGACTCCAACCCACCAACGGTCATATTGTCAGGCTGTGCAGAGTGTGCAGAACGGGCAGAAAAAGCAGTGTAACGGCTAGTTTCCGTGGGGGTTGGCTTAAATAGCCACAGAAGACTGTAGCAAGGCAAGGAACACACATTCCACTCCAAGCATTCAAGCTTTCAAGCTCTCCAAGTGCTCTTCAACGAAAAAGGGAAGATCTGCATTTACTGCTCCAACAACATCTTCCCAGCATTAAAAGCTTCCTCCTCCAGCATTCAAGCCGACCACTCTTTCAAGAGGAGACCGGAGTTCAAGAAGCCTTGCCTCTTCACCAGCTTAAAAGCGTTTGAGGGCTTCTAAACTCCTTCTTGTTTATATTGCTTTAAATCTGCTTAAGAGAAGCTTGTTCTTCTGTTTTTCTTTCTACACATTTGTATTACTTGGTTCAATCGGGGGATTGAATCAAGGGGATTAAGGTTGGTTGGTGAGCCAAGTTAAAACCAACGTGTGTAAGGGTTTGATTGTGAGCCCGGGAAAACAATCGGGGTTGGTTCTAGTCGGTGAGCCTGGGAAAATCGACCGAGTTCGTTGTGAGCTCGTAAAACAACAAGTTTGGTTGTGAGCTTGCAAAACAACCGGCTGTAATCCAAGGGGGTTATAGTGAAATTCCCAAGTGAGACTTGGGGAGTGGACGTAGGAGCAAGGGTTAGCTCCGAACCACTATAAAACTTTGTATTTGTATTGCATTGTCTCTCATCTTCTTCCCCGCACACTACTCACAGCACTTAGCTTTAATTAAATAACGTGTTGTAGTTTTTAATTAACCACCCACAAAGGTTTAATTAGCCAAATTATTTTAAAACCCAATTCACCCCCCCTCTTGGGTTGTCTATCTGGGCAACAAGTGGTATCAGAGCCAAAAAAATTCTTCCACTCAAGAGTTAAAAGATCAAAATGACAACCCCATTTGGATCTTCTCACATTGAGGGTCAGTCCACCCAAAGACCCCCTTTCTTCAATGGATCTGACTACTCATACTGGAAGGCTAGGATGAGAATATTCATCCAAGCCCAAGACTATGAGATGTGGTCCATTGTAGTAAATGGGCCATACAACCCATCCATATATGTAGATGGTGTTAAGGTACCTAAGCTAGAAATGGATTGGGATGAGCATGACATGAGGAAGGCACAACTAAACTCTAAAGCAATGAATGTGTTCTATTGTGCCTTAGACCGTAATGAATTCAATAGGATTTCAACTTGTAATTCAGCAAAAGAAATTTGGGACAGACTTGAAGTGACCCATGAGGGCATGAATCAAGTCAAGGAATCCAAAATAAACATCTTGGTTCATAAATATGAACTATTTAAAATAGATTCAAATGAAACAATCACATCCATGTTCACTAGGTTTACTGATATTGTCAATGGTCTAAAAAGCCTTGGCAAGAACTATACTAACAGTGAGCTTGTCAGGAAAATCCTTCGGTGTCTACCGAGGTCGTGGGAAGCTAAAGTGACAGCAATCCAAGAAGCCAAGGACTTGAACAAGCTACCACTTGAGGAGCTTCTTGGATCCCTCATGACGCACGAGCTCACCATGAAACAACACAACGAGGAAGAGTCCTCCCATAAGAAAAAGGTAATAGCCCTTAAATCTACTTCTTCTAACAAGGACTTGTCTTGCAGCAGCAGCAGTGAAGAAGAAGAAGATGAGGAAGATGGTGGTGAGGCTCTTCTTGTGCGCAAGTTCAAGAAATTCATCAACCACAAGAAGTCCTATCATCAAAGGAGAGGCCCCTCAAATTCCTACCGCAAAGACAAAGGTAAGGAAAGGGAAAATGAGGGGATTGGTTGTTACGAGTGCAAGAAGCCGGGTCACATAAGAGCGGAGTGCCCCTTACTGAAGAAGGGGAGTAAGTACAAGAAGAAAAAGGCACTTGTCACTACCCTATCGGACTCTGACTCATCATCCTCCTCATCAGATGATGAACAAGAAGAGAAGGCCAATTTCTGTTTCATGACCAACGAAAACGAGGTAACTTCCGACATGCATCCTGATTTTTCTTTTGATGAACTTTATGATGCATTTAATGAATTAATGGTAGAATATAAGGCTATAAATCTTAAGAATAAAGAACTGAAAATAACTAATCAATCATACCTACATAAATACGATAAATTAGTTAAGGATAAGGATTTAATCACCAAAGAAAATATAGAACTTAAAACAAGCAACCAACTTTTAACTCAAAAGACCAACACCTTAACTAAAGAAAATAAAAAACTAACTAAGGAATTTTCAGAACTTAAAAAATATAAACAAACCTTAGATAAGGATCTTACTAAAGAACTTAATGATCTAAAAGCCGAAAATCAAACACTAACTAAAGAACTTAACAAATACAAACCCTTAGTTGAAAGATTTACCTATAGTTCTGAAAAATTAAACATGATACTAAATAGTCAACGTGCAGTGTTTAATAAAGCCGGTTTAGGATATAAACCAAGGAATAAGCAAAAACTTCTTAGTAACTTCTTTGTTAAAGCTGGAAAAACAAAAACTAAGAAAATAACCTGCTTTTGTTGTGGTACAGTAGGCCATAAAGCAAATGTATGTAATTTTAGGAAAAGTAAAACTAAAAGAAAAATTAAAAGGGTATGGGTTCCAAAAGGAACCAACTTGACTAACCATGAAAGACCCAAGAAAACTTGGGTACCTAAGATGACATGATTTGCTTGTGTAGGAGTGTCTTGCAGCCAAGGTCAACAAAAATTGCTGGTATTTGGATAGTGGCTGCTCAAGGCACATGACGGGTGATAAAGACCAATTTTTCACCCTTGAAGCTATGAAGGGAGGTGCTGTGACGTTTGGAGACAACAACCAAGGTCACATCATTGGTATTGGTAAAGTTCAAATCACCCCTTCTACTTTTATAGATAATGTTAGATATGTTGATGGTCTTAAGCATAACTTGTTAAGCATCAGTCAATTATGTGATAAAGGATATGATGTTATGTTTAAACCATCACTATGTATTATAACAAATCCTAATGATAATAGCTTAGTTTTTAAAGGAATTAGACATGGAAATGTATATGTTGTAGACCTAGAAGATCTTGCAAAACATAACCAATGTCTAGTTGTAAATGAAACTAAAGATAATGATGCTAGTTGGTTATGGCACCGTAAGTTAGGTCATGCAAGCATGGACACAATAACTAAATTAGTTAAAAGAGACTCCGTGATAGGTTTGCCAAAATTAAAATTTGAAAAGAACAAAATATGTGAAGCATGTCAATTTGGCAAACAATCTAGGAACTCTTTTAAATCCATAAAATGTGTCTCTACCTCTAGGCCTCTAGAATTATTACACATGGACCTATTTGGTCCAACTAGAACAACAAGTCGAGGTGGAAATAAATATGGTCTTGTTATAGTAGATGATTACTCTAGGTACACATGGGTCATGTTCCTAGCACATAAGGATCAAGCATTTTCTATGTTTAAAAAGTTCCATAAGGAAGTAACAAATGCTAGAGAGTCTTCAGTCATAGCCATTAGAAGTGACCATGGTACCGAATTCGAAAATCAATTATTTGACGAATTTTGTAGTAAAAAGGGGATAACCCATAATTTTTCTGCACCTAGGACACCACAACAAAATGGAGTTGTGGAAAGGAAAAATAGAACTCTAGAGGAAATGGCTAGAACGATGTTATGTGAAAGTAACCTCCCTAAGTACTTTTGGGGAGAAGCCATTAATACTTCCTGCCATATATTAAATAGAGTTTTATTAAGACCCATTATAAAGAAAACACCATATGAACTGTGGAAAAACAGAAAACCAAAGGTTAATTATCTTCATGTTTTTGGATGTAGGTGTTTTGTGCATAATAATGGGAAAGACAATCTAGGGAAATTTGACCCTAAATCTGATGAAGGAATATTCTTAGGTTATTCTACAACTAGTAAAGCCTATAGAGTATTTAATAAAAGAACCTTAGTCATAGAAGAATCTATACATGTAGTATTTGATGACTCTAGTGACATCTCCTCTAGTAAGAAAGTTAATTTTGATGATGATGTTGAAATACTTGAGGAAAAGATAGATGAGATGGGATTACAAGATGATAATCAAAAGTTGATTGAAGGAGAATCATCAAGCCAAGAGGCTATTATGGATCATGGGCTAACAAAAGCTTGGAGGTATGCTCACGGGCATCCTAAGGAACTCATTCTAGATGATCCATCTCAACCGGTTAGGACTAGAGCTTCACTAAGAAATCTAAATAGCCATCTAGCTTTTGTTTCACACTTTGAGCCCAAATATATAGAAGAAGCCGAAAATGATGTAAATTGGATAAATGCAATGCAAGAAGAACTAAACCAATTTACTAGAAACAAAGTGTGGGATCTAGTAGAGAGGCCTTCTGAATATCCAATTATAGGTACAAAATGGATATATAAAAATAAGCTAGATGAAAATGGAATTGTTATAAGGAATAAGGCTAGACTAGTGGCAAAGGGTTATAATCAAGAAGAAGGCATAGATTTTGATGAAACCTTTGCTCCCGTAGCTAGACTTGAGGCTATTAGACTATTATTAGCATATGCATGCTCTAAGAATTTCAAACTATTTCAAATGGATGTAAAAAGTGCATTTTTAAATGGGTATATAAATGAGGAAGTGTATGTAGAACAACCTCCTGGTTTTGAAAATCATCAATACCCTAATCATGTGTATAAACTGAACAAAGCACTTTATGGATTAAAACAAGCACCTAGAGCATGGTATGAGAGACTTAGTAAATTCCTATTAGAACATGAATTCTCTAGGAGAAATGTAGATACAACATTATTTCTGAAAAGGCAAAATAAGGATATGTTATTAGTACAGATTTATGTTGATGATATCATTTTCGGTGCTACTAACAATCGCCTCTGCGAGGAATTTGCTGATTTGATGCAGAGTGAGTTTGAGATGAGCATGATGGGAGAGCTGAACTACTTCCTCGGGCTTCAAATCAAACAATCTGAAGGAGGCATCTTCATCAATCAAGCAAAATATATCAAGGAGATGCTCAAGAAGTTTGATATGGAGGGAAACAAGTCAATCAGCACCCCCATGAGCTCATCATGTAAGTTAGACCAAGATGAATCAGGTAAATCTGTAGATCAAAAACTTTATAGAGGTATGATAGGTTCTTTACTGTATCTTACTGCAAGTAGACCTGATATTATGTTTAGTGTGTGCATGTGTGCTAGATATCAGGCTAATCCTAAAGAATCACACCTAGCTGCAGTTAAGAGAATATTTAAATACTTAATAGGAACTAAGAACATAGGGCTATGGTACTCTAAAGAATCCAGCATAAACTTAATAGGGTACACAGATTCAGACTTCGCTGGATGTAAGCTTGATAGAAAAAGTACCAGCGGGTCGTGTCAGTTTCTAGGAGAAAACCTAATCTCATGGTTTAGCAAGAAACAAAACTCGGTTGCATTATCCACTGCAGAAGCTGAATATGTGGCAGCCGGGAGTTGTTGTGCTCAAATCTTGTGGATTAAACAACAATTAGAAGATTATGGCATTAAACAAGATAAAATCTCCATTAATTGTGATAATACAAGTGCCATAAATCTAACTAAAAATCCAATTCAACATTCAAGAACTAAACACATTGAGATAAGACATCACTTCATAAGAGATCATGTATTGAATGGTGATGTGTCACTCCAATTTGTTTGTACTGATAATCAATTAGCCGATATTTTTACAAAACCCCTAAGTGAAGAGAGGTTTAGTGTGCTTAGGAGGGGATTAGGAGTGATTGATCCATCCTAGTGGGAGTTTCCACTAGATTAATTGATTTTGATGATTAGAATGTGGTTAAAATAGAGTTTCTATTCAATGATCATCAAATCAGATCCCAATTAGGTGATTTTCCCTCATTTGGCACGGTTATAGCATGACTTTTAGGTGCGTGCCAAGGTTAGAGACTACTCGAGTAAGTTTCAGAGCCGGCTCCTAAGGGGGAGTCGACTCGCGCATTTGCGGGAGTCGACTCGCAAAGATGGCAGCTGAGGGGGAGTCGACTCGCACATTGTCGGGAGTCGACTCGAAGTCTACAGGCGCATAAGGAGAGTCGACTCGCGCATATTCTGGAGTCGACTCGAGGTCGAGTCGACTCGCGACTCAGGGGAGTCGACTCGCAGTCGGGATCCGACTTTTTAACCCTAGGTTTGTCGTTTCGCAAACACTTTTCCTCAAGCCGCCACTGTTCAAAAAGCCCTAGAGCCGACTCCTAGGTCATCCCCGATCGTCTCCAACCCCTTTTTCCGTCGATTCTCCGCCGGACATTGAGTTTCCGTCCGTTCCTAGGTCATTTCCGGTTCGTCCCGAGCTTCCTCTGTCGACCCTTTCACCGTTCTTTAGTTTTTCTTCCCGTTTTAGGTCAAGATGCCTCGTAAGACCGTGGTTAGGAAGAGGTCCCGTCCCGAGGCCGGTCCCGAGCGGCGCTCCAAGGCGCAGCACGATCCCGCGAGGGAACCACCTCCGGCTTGTTCCCCGCCTAGGGCGGTTCCCGCAAGGCCGTTGGCCGGGAAGGCCGTCACCACCGGGAGGTATGTCGACTTTGACTATCTCTCCTGGGAAGGGTTCACCATAGGTGATAGGCTTAGAGCCCAGGGGCTAGAGTACTTCCTCACTTTGGACCTTCCCACTTACCCTGGCCTTGTTCAAGAGTTTTATAGTACCGTCCGTCGGGGAGATGGAGGTATCGAGGGCACAGTAGTAGGTGTCCCTGTGCGTGTCACGGAGGATCTCATTGCCCACATCCTCCACCTTCCATTAGTAGGGGTGGCTCCCGCACACCCTGAGGATAGAGTTGAGGCCCTTACGGTCGTCTTAGGGCATCCACCTCAGTCCCCCCTAGACGAGGTATCTGCTAGCTCACTTCCTATTGAAGTGAGAATCCTTTTGAGTATTCTGTCCAGATCCATCTTTCCTAAGACAGGAAGATTTGATTTTGTAAATGAGAGGGACCTAGCTGTTATGTCTTACATTCTTCAGGACACCCCGGTCAACTTCCCCAAGCTCATTTATAGGTATATGTGTGAGCCCCTAGACAGACCTAGGCTCTCCCTCCCATACGGGATGATATTCACTCTTCTCTTTAGGCAGTACGAAATTTCCATTCCTGAGAAGGAACCCTCTCGTGCCTTGCGATGGACTGATCGCTTGTGTACGGGGACCATGCACAGAATGGGGTTTCGGAAGAGAGAAGGGATCTGGGATAGGAAGTCCACTCTCACTGCTCAGACCACCAGACCATCGCCCAGTCCTGAGCCAGATTCAGACTACCCAGACCTTCCAGACCATCCAGACCTCCCATCCACTCCTCCTGCTCCTACCACCTTTGTCGGACCTTCCTCCTCAGCTACACCATCTATGGAGGTCCGAATTGATCCAGAGCAGCTCCGGGAGCTGCGGCAGGAGATCGTCCGAGATCTGAGGGATGAGCTGCTTCGGGAGCTCCGAGGTGCGGTGCCTGCCCCCACTCCTGCACCCGTATCTTCTCAGTTGGTCCCTTCCTTGACAGCCGTGACTGACATGACGGCTCATGTACGGGAAGAGATCTACAATGTCCGGAGTTTGGTCCAGGCCCAGTTCCACAGCATGAGTGAGGTCACGAGCTCTACTCGACAGATGCGAGAGGAGATAGGTCGTGACATGCACACCACCACCGAGGGGGCCGAGCGCTTGGCGAATGTACTCATCGACAAGCTGGACGCACTTCAGACATCGGTGACTGGGCTTCAGGCGTCGGTGACAGAGCTCTCCACTACACATAGCAGAGCCACCACGTCTATTATCACGCAGCTTGGACATGTGACAGATGCAGTCACCCTCCTCATGGAGCAGAGCCGATTGAGAGGAGGAGCACCATCCTCGAGAGGAGGTGCCACATCCTCCAGAGGAGGAGATGCATCCTCGAGAGGGGGAGCTTCATCCTCCAGAGGAGGAGATGCATCCTCGAGAGGGGGAGCTTCATCCTCGAGGAGGACATAGATGTGTTTGAGTTTTGTTTTGTATTGTTTTACTTTACTTATTGTATGCTCAAATATACTTCAATTCATATCAATACAATGAGTAGACATCTTATCTTCAATTATGTGCCATTTGATGATTGGTTGTGCCATTGATTGTGGTTGATTACCTCCTTTTTGGTATGATGACAAAAAGGGGGAGAAATATATATAAAATGTGTAAAAGGGGAGAAATATGAAAAAATATGTAAAAGAAATCAATGGAAATAAATAAAAAGATAAACTCTTAAAAACACACTCAAATTTGTTCTAAGTGGATTCGGTACCTCGAGGCTCATTATCTCTCTTTTGGGGCTCCTAATGGAGTAATCTCCAGAATCTATTCAAGGGATATTCGGAGATTAGCTGAATCCTACTCAAGAACAAATTGACAGATTTTTCCTCTAAAAACAAAAAATTCAGTTCAAAAACTTCAAAGCATTAAAAGGAAATTCAGAGAATCAAAACATAGTTGAATGCATATATTGAGGGGGAGAATCTGAATTTTAATCAAGCTAAATCATTAATGACATATAAGCCAAACAATTGATTGCATAATATGAAGGCTTATATAATTCCAAATGCAAGGGGGAGCTTTAACTCCGAAATTTGTTGTTTCACTGCGAGAATGAGTCGGGTAGTGATTGCAGGATCAAATCCTGACTGAGCTCACTGTCCATAGCAAAACCAAGTTGACTTAATCGAGTGATTAAGTCTATAACCTTTAAACAGTGGTCTTGCACAGACGATCCCTCGATCATTCTAGCACGGAACAACTGTTTAGATATCTCATATCTAGCAGTTCTGCTCTGCTTACCATATAACTCCTTTAAGTTAAGGAGTATGGAGTGAGTATCCATGCTATCATGCTGCCTCTACAATTCATTATTCATAGAAGCAAGCATGATACATTTGACAGTCAAACTGTCATTTTTCCACATACGATATGTGGCCAATTCCTCCTCAGTTGCATCTTCCCCTGCTGACCCTAGGTCAGGGGTTTCAAGAATGTAGGAAAGTTTTTCTTGTGTGAGAACAATCTTTAAATTCCTCAACCAATCCACATAGTTGGGACCAGTCAATTTGTTTGTATCTAAGATACCTCTAAGTGAGAGTGAAGATGCCATTTTTGCAGAATTAATCTATAATTACAAAGAACACTAATGTAAGCAGACCAATCATGATGACATGTATTCAATCAGACAAGGACTTTTATCTAATTGTTACTCCCACTATTTTTATCGAATATCATAACTCTCAAGTATGATAAACGAGAAAATACTAATTTTCTTAGTGGGGTTGAGATCCAAATTCCTTATAAAAGACCTTGTGGGAATCACAACAAGCCCTTATAAGTTCAAAGGTAGGAAACTCTTTCCAATTGCATTCCATGAAATTCCCAACTTTATTCTGTCTGTGGAGTGATTGATTAAAACCCCATTTGATTTTGATGAGCTCAAAGCATTTGAGTATATCTTGTGATTACTAATGAATTCAATTGAGTGTTTCAGTGAAAATCCTGTCCAAGTGTATCTAGATTTGGTTCATAGTATTTTGGATAAGTTAAGAAGTCTGCTGAACCAAAGTCTGAGACTCGAGTCGACTCCCGAGTATCACGAGTCGACTCCAAGCGTATCAAGTTCACTGGCACGAGCTCGAGTCGACTCCAGATCAGTACGAGTCGACTCCGACTGAGAACAGACAGAAGGACAGAAAGCTTCATCTCAGAACCTGTCAACGAGTCGACTCCTGAAGTGCGCGAGTCGACTCCAATGTTCACCGAGTCGACTCCAGGAAAGTAAGAGTCGACTCTAAGCAGTCACAGGCAGAAAAGTCAGAGAACGATTTTCGGACTCTGAGATTCGAGTCGACTCCCGCAATACGCGAGTCGACTCCGAGACTGAGCGACCATCGACAGACAGAAAACCATGTTACTGCCTCTGAGATTCGAGTCGACTTACAGACAGCTCGAGTCGACTCCGAGACAAGCTTCACGTCAAAAGGCAGAAGACCAACTTTCGGAAACTGAGAGCCGAGTCGACTCCAAGGAGGTTCAAGTCGACTCCAAGACTGGATGAGCCAAAAGACAGAGAATCGGGAGTTCGGGCTCTGAGATTCGAGTCGACTCCAAGGACAGTCGAGTCGACTCGAGTGGACAAAATTCAAAATTGGATCCACGGACTTCAGTGGATGAGCCGACTCCAAAATTGCCAGGTCAGCTCCAGAAGTTGGCGAGTCGACTCCGAGTCAAGACGAGTCGACTCCCAGTCGTGACGGCAACTTTAATTCAAATTTGGAACAGTTGCCGAGTCGACTCCGGAAAAGCTTGAGTCGACTCCCGCTACAGCCGAGTCGACTCCTGATCGCGCGAGTCGACTCCAACCCACCAACGGTCATATTGTCAGGCTGCGCAGAGTGTGCAGAACGGGCAGAAAAAGCAGTGTAACGGCTAGTTTCCGTGGGGGTTGGCTTAAATAGCCACAGAAGACTGTAGCAAGGCAAGGAACACACATTCCACTCCAAGCATTCAAGCTTTCAAGCTCTCCAAGTGCTCTTCAACGAAAAAGGGAAGATCTGCATTTACTGCTCCAACAACATCTTCCCAGCATTAAAAGCTTCCTCCTCCAGCATTCAAGCCGACCACTCTTTCAAGAGGAGACCGGAGTTCAAGAAGCCTTGCCTCTTCACCAGCTTAAAAGCGTTTGAGGGCTTCTAAACTCCTTCTTGTTTATATTGCTTTAAATCTGCTTAAGAGAAGCTTGTTCTTCTGTTTTTCTTTCTACACATTTGTATTACTTGGTTCAATCGGGGGATTGAATCAAGGGGATTAAGGTTGGTTGGTGAGCCAAGTTAAAACCAACGTGTGTAAGGGTTTGATTGTGAGCTCGGAAAAACAATCGGGGTTGGTTCTAGTCGGTGAGCCTGGGAAAACCGACCGAGTTCGTTGTGAACTCGTAAAACAACAAGTTTGGTTGTGAGCTTGCAAAACAACCGGCTGTAATCCAAGGGGGTTATAGTGAAATTCCCAAGTGAGACTTGGAGAGTGGACGTAGGAGCAAGGGTTAGCTCCGAACCACTATAAAACTTTGTATTTGTATTGCATTGTCTCTCATCTTCTTCCCCGCACACTACTCACAGCACTTAGCTTTAATTAAATAACGTGTTGTAGTTTTTAATTAACCACCCACAAAGGTTTAATTAGCCAAATTATTTTAAAACCCAATTCACCCCCCCTCTTGGGTTGTCTATCTGGGCAACAAGTGGTATCAGAGCCAAAAAAACTCTTCCACTCAAGAGTTAAAAGATCAAAATGACAACCCCATTTGGATCTTCTCACATTGAGGGTCAGTCCACCCAAAGACCCCCTTTCTTCAATGGATCTGACTACTCATACTGGAAGGCTAGGATGAGAATATTCATCCAAGCCCAAGACTATGAGATGTGGTCCATTGTAGTAAATGGGCCATACATCCCATCCATATATGTAGATGGTGTTAAAGTACCTAAGCTAGAAATGGATTGGGATGAGCATGACATGAGGAAGGCACAACTAAACGCTAAAGCAATGAATGTGTTCTATTGTGCCTTAGACCGTAATGAATTCAATAGGATTTCAACTTGTAATTCAGCAAAAGAAATTTGGGACAGACTTGAAGTGACCCATGAGGGCATGAATCAAGTCAAGGAATCCAAAATAAACATCTTGGTTCATAAATATGAACTATTTAAAATAGATTCAAATGAAACAATCACATCCATGTTCACTAGGTTTACTGATATTGTCAGTGGTCTAAAAAGCCTTGGCAAGAACTATACTAACAGTGAGCTTGTCAGGAAAATCCTTCGGTGTCTACCGAGGTCGTGGGAAGCTAAAGTGACAGCAATCCAAGAAGCCAAGGACTTGAACAAGCTACCACTTGAGGAGCTTCTTGGATCCCCCATGACGCACGAGCTCACCATGAAACAACACAACGAGGAAGAGTCCTCCCATAAGAAAAAGGTAATAGCCCTTAAATCTACTTCTTCTAACAAGGACTTGTCTTGCAGCAGCAGCAGTGAAGAAGAAGAAGATGAGGAAGATGGTGGTGAGGCTCTTCTTGTGCGCAAGTTCAAGAAATTCATCAACCACAAGAATTCCTATCATCAAAGGAGAGGCCCCTCAAATTCCTACCGCAAAGACAAAGGTAAGGAAGGGAAAATGAGGGGATTGGTTGTTACGAGTGCAAGAAGCCGGGTCACATAAGAGCGGAGTGCCCCTTACTGAAGAAGGGGAGTAAGTACAAGAAGAAAAAGGCACTTGTCACTACCCTATCGGACTCTGACTCATCATCCTCCTCATCAGATGATGAACAAGAAGAGAAGGCCAATTTCTGTTTCATGGCCAACGAAAACGAGGTAACTTCCGACATGCATCCTGATTTTTCTTTTGATGAACTTTATGATGCATTTAATGAATTAATGGTAGAATATAAGGCTATAAATCTTAAGAATAAAGAACTGAAAATAACTAATCAATCATACCTACATAAATACGATAAATTAGTTAAGGATAAGGATTTAATCACCAAAGAAAATATAGAACTTAAAACAAGCAACCAACTTTTAACTCAAAAGACCAACACCTTAACTAAAGAAAATAAAAAACTAACTAAGGAATTTTCAGAACTTAAAAAATATAAACAAACCTTAGATAAGGATCTTACTAAAGAACTTAATGATCTAAAAGCCGAAAATCAAACACTAACTAAAGAACTTAACAAATACAAACCCTTAGTTGAAAGATTTACCTATAGTTCTGAAAAATTAAACATGATACTAAATAGTCAACGTGCAGTGTTTAATAAAGCCGGTTTAGGATATAAACCAAGGAATAAGCAAAAACTTCTTAGTAACTTCTTTGTTAAAGCTGGGGAAACAAAAACTAAGAAAATAACCTGCTTTTGTTGTAGTACAGTAGGCCATAAAGCAAATGTATGTAATTTTAGGAAAAGTAAAACTAAAAGAAAATTAAAAGGGTATGGGTTCCAAAAGGAACCAACTTGACTAACCATGAAGGACCCAAGAAAACTTGGGTACCTAAGATGACATGATTTGCTTGTGTAGGAGTGTCTTGCAGCCAAGGTCAACAAAAATTGCTGGTATTTGGATAGTGGCTGCTCAAGGCACATGACGGGTGATAAAGACCAATTTTTCACCCTTGAAGCTATGAAGGGAGGTGCTGTGACGTTTGGAGACAACAACCAAGGTCACATCATTGGTATTGGTAAAGTTCAAATCACCCCTTCTACTTTTATAGATAATGTTAGATATGTTGATGGTCTTAAGCATAACTTGTTAAGCATCAGTCAATTATGTGATAAAGGATATGATGTTATGTTTAAACCATCACTATGTATTATAACAAATCCTAATGATAATAGCTTAGTTTTTAAAGGGATTAGACATAGAAATGTATATGTTGTAGACCTAGAAGATCTTGCAAAATATAACCAATGTCTAGTTGTAAATGAAACTAAAGATAATGATGCTAGTTGGTTATGGCACCGTAAGTTAGGTCATGCAAGCATGGACACAATAACTAAATTAGTTAAAAGAGACTCCGTGATAGGTTTGCCAAAATTAAAATTTGAAAAGAACAAAAATATGTGAAGCATGTCAATTTGGCAAACAATCTAGGAACTCTTTTAAATCCATAAAATGTGTCTCTACCTCTAGGCCTCTAGAATTATTACACATGGACCTATTTGGTCCAACTAGAACAACAAGTCTTGGTGGAAATAAATATGGTCTTGTTATAGTAGATGATTACTCTAGGTACACATGGGTCATGTTCCTAGCACATAAGGATCAAGCATTTTCTATGTTTAAAAAGTTCCATAAGGAAGTAACAAATGCTAGAGAGTCTTCAGTCATAGCCATTAGAAGTGACCATGGTACCGAATTCGAAAATCAATTATTTGACGAATTTTGTAGTAAAAAGGGGATAACCCATAATTTTTCTGCACCTAGGACACCACAACAAAAATGGAGTTGTGGAAAGGAAAAATAGAACTCTAGAGGAAATGGCTAGAACGATGTTATGTGAAAGTAACCTCCCTAAGTACTTTTGGGGAGAAGCCATTAATACTTCCTGCCATATATTAAATAGAGTTTTATTAAGACCCATTATAAAGAAAACACCATATGAACTGTGGAAAAACAGAAAACCAAAGGTTAATTATCTTCATGTTTTTGGATGTAGGTGTTTTGTGCATAATAATGGGAAAGACAATCTAGGGAAATTTGACCCTAAATCTGATGAAGGAATATTCTTAGGTTATTCTACAACTAGTAAAGCCCATAGAGTATTTAATAAAAGAACCTTAGTCATAGAAGAATCTATACATGTAGTATTTGATGACTCTAGTGACATCTCCTCTAGTAAGAAAGTTAATTTTGATGATGATGTTGAAATACTTGAGGAAAAGATAGATGAGATGGGATTACAGATGATAATCAAAAGTTGATTGAAGGAGAATCATCAAGCCAAGAGGCTATTGTGGATCATGGGCTAACAAAAGCTTGGAGGTATGCTCACGGGCATCCTAAGGAACTCATTCTAGATGATCCATCTCAACCGGTTAGGACTAGAGCTTCACTAAGAAAATCTAAATAGCCATCTAGCTTTTGTTTCACACTTTGAGCCCAAACATATAGAAGAAGCCGAAAATGATGTAAATTGGATAAATGCAATGCAAGAAGAACTAAACCAATTTACTAAAAACAAAGTGTGGGATCTAGTAGAGAGGCCTTCTGAATATCCAATTATAGGTACAAAATGGATATATAAAATAAAGCTAGATGAAAATGGAATTGTTATAAGGAATAAGGCTAGACTAGTGGCAAAGGGTTATAATCAAGAAGAAGGCATAGATTTTGATGAAACCTTTGCTCCCGTAGCTAGACTTGAGGCTATTAGACTATTATTAGCATATGCATGCTCTAAGAATTTCAAACTATTTCAAATGGATGTAAAAGTGCATTTTTAAATGGGTATATAAATGAGGAAGTGTATGTAGAACAACCTCCTGGTTTTGAAAATCATCAATACCCTAATCATGTGTATAAACTGAACAAAGCACTTTATGGATTAAAACAAGCACCTAGAGCATGGTATGAGAGACTTAGTAAATTCCTATTAGAACATGAATTCTCTAGGAGAAATGTAGATACAACATTATTTCTGAAAAGGCAAAATAAGGATATGTTATTAGTACAGATTTATGTTGATGATATCATTTTCGGTGCTACTAACAATCGCCTCTGCGAGGAAATTTGCTGATTTGATGCAGAGTGAGTTTGAGATGAGCATGATGGGAGAGCTGAACTACTTTCTCGGGCTTCAAATCAAACAATCTGAAGGAGGCATCTTCATCAATCAAGCAAAATATATCAAGGAGATGCTCAAGAAGTTTGATATGGAGGGAAACAAGTCAATCAGCACCCCCATGAGCTCATCATGTAAGTTAGACCAAGATGAATCAGGTAAATCTGTAGATCAAAAACTTTATAGAGGTATGATAGGTTCTTTACTGTATCTTACTGCAAGTAGACCTGATATTATGTTTAGTGTGTGCATGTGTGCTAGATATCAGGCTAATCCTAAGAATCACACCTAGCTGCAGTTAAGAGAATATTTAAATACTTAATAGGAACTAAGAACATAGGGCTATGGTACTCTAAAGAATCCAGCATAAACTTAATAGGGTACACAGATTCAGACTTCGCTGGATGTAAGCTTGATAGAAAAAGTACCAGCGGGTCGTGTCAGTTTCTAGGAGAAAACCTAATCTCATGGTTTAGCAAGAAACAAAACTCGGTTGCATTATCCACTGCAGAAGCTGAATATGTGGCAGCCGGGAGTTGTTGTGCTCAAATCTTGTGGATTAAACAACAATTAGAAGATTATGGCATTAAACAAGATAAAATCTCCATTAATTGTGATAATACAAGTGCCATAAATCTAACTAAAAATCCAATTCAACATTCAAGAACTAAACACATTGAGATAAGACATCACTTCATAAGAGATCATGTATTGAATGGTGATGTGTCACTCCAATTTGTTTGTACTGATAATCAATTAGCCGATATTTTTACAAAACCCCTAAGTGAAGAGAGGTTTAGTGTGCTTAGGAGGGGATTAGGAGTGATTGATCCATCCTAGTGGGAGTTTCCACTAGATTAATTGATTTTGATGATTAGAATGTGGTTAAAATAGAGTTTCTATTCAATGATCATCAAATCAGATCCCAATTAGGTGATTTTCCCTCATTTGGCACGGTTATAGCATGACTTTTAGGTGCGTGCCAAGGTTAGAGACTACTCGAGTAAGTTTCAGAGCCGGCTCCTAAGGGGGAGTCGACTCGCGCATTTGCGGGAGTCGACTCGCAAAGATGGCAGCTGAGGGGGAGTCGACTCGCACATTGTCGGGAGTCCGACTCGAAGTCTACAGGCGCATAAGGAGAGTCGACTCGCGCATATTCTGGAGTCGACTCGAGGTCGAGTCGACTCGCGACTCAGGGGAGTCGACTCGCAGTCGGGATCCGACTTTTTAACCCTAGGTTTGTCGTTTCGCAAACACTTTTCCTCAAGCCGCCACTGTTCAAAAAGCCCTAGAGCCGACTCCTAGGTCATCCCCGATCGTCTCCAACCCCTTTTTCCGTCGATTCTCCGCCGGACATTGAGTTTCCGTCCGTTCCTAGGTCATTTCCGGTTCGTCCCGAGCTTCCTCTGTCGACCCTTTCACCGTTCTTTAGTTTTTTCTTCCCGTTTTAAGGTCAAGATGCCTCGTAAGACCGTGGTTAGGAAGAGGTCCCGTCCCGAGGCCGGTCCCGAGCGGCGCTCCAAGGCGCAGCAACGATCCCGCGAGGGAACCACCTCCGGCTTGTTCCCCGCCTAGGGCGGTTCCCGCAAGGCCGTTGGCCGGGAAGGCCGTCACCACCGGGAGGTATGTCGACTTTGACTATCTCTCCTGGGAAGGGTTCACCATAGGTGATAGGCTTAGAGCCCAGGGGCTAGAGTACTTCCTCACTTTGGACCTTCCCACTTACCCTGGCCTTGTTCAAGAGTTTTATAGTACCGTCCGTCGGGGAGATGGAGGTATCGAGGGCACAGTAGTAGGTGTCCCTGTGCGTGTCACGGAGGATCTCATTGCCCACATCCTCCACCTTCCATTAGTAGGGGTGGCTCCCGCACACCCTGAGGATAGAGTTGAGGCCCTTACGGTCGTCTTAGGGCATCCACCTCAGTCCCCCCTAGACGAGGTATCTGCTAGCTCACTTCCTATTGAAGTGAGAATCCTTTTGAGTATTCTGTCCAGATCCATCTTTCCTAAGACAGGAAGATTTGATTTTGTAAATGAGAGGGACCTAGCTGTTATGTCTTACATTCTTCAGGACACCCCGGTCAACTTCCCCAAGCTCATTTATAGGTATATGTGTGAGCCCCTAGACAGACCTAGGCTCTCCCTCCCATACGGGATGATATTCACTCTTCTCTTTAGGCAGTACGAAATTTCCATTCCTGAGAAGGAACCCTCTCGTGCCTTGCGATGGACTGATCGCTTGTGTACGGGGACCATGCACAGAATGGGGTTTCGGAAGAGAGAAGGGATCTGGGATAGGAAGTCCACTCTCACTGCTCAGACCACCAGACCATCGCCCAGTCCTGAGCCAGATTCAGACTACCCAGACCTTCCAGACCATCCAGACCTCCCATCCACTCCTCCTGCTCCTACCACCTTTGTCGGACCTTCCTCCTCAGCTACACCATCTATGGAGGTCCGAATTGATCCAGAGCAGCTCCGGGAGCTGCGGCAGGAGATCGTCCGAGATCTGAGGGATGAGCTGCTTCGGGAGCTCCGAGGTGCGGTGCCTGCCCCCACTCCTGCACCCGTATCTTCTCAGTTGGTCCCTTCCTTGACAGCCGTGACTGACATGACGGCTCATGTACGGGAAGAGATCTACAATGTCCGGAGTTTGGTCCAGGCCCAGTTCCACAGCATGAGTGAGGTCACGAGCTCTACTCGACAGATGCGAGAGGAGATAGGTCGTGACATGCACACCACCACCGAGGGGGCCGAGCGCTTGGCGAATGTACTCATCGACAAGCTGGACGCACTTCAGACATCGGTGACTGGGCTTCAGGCGTCGGTGACAGAGCTCTCCACTACACATAGCAGAGCCACCACGTCTATTATCACGCAGCTTGGACATGTGACAGATGCAGTCACCCTCCTCATGGAGCAGAGCCGATTGAGAGGAGGAGCACCATCCTCGAGAGGAGGTGCCACATCCTCCAGAGGAGGAGATGCATCCTCGAGAGGGGGAGCTTCATCCTCCAGAGGAGGAGATGCATCCTCGAGAGGGGGAGCTTCATCCTCGAGGAGGACATAGATGTGTTTGAGTTTTGTTTTGTATTGTTTTACTTTACTTATTGTATGCTCAAATATACTTCAATTCATATCAATACAATGAGTAGACATCTTATCTTCAATTATGTGCCATTTGATGATTGGTTGTGCCATTGATTGTGGTTGATTACCTCCTTTTTGGTATGATGACAAAAAGGGGGAGAAATATATATAAAATGTGTAAAAGGGGAGAAATATGAAAAAATATGTAAAAGAAATCAATGGAAATAAATAAAAAGATAAACTCTTAAAAACACACTCAAATTTGTTCTAAGTGGATTCGGTACCTCGAGGCTCATTATCTCTCTTTTGGGGCTCCTAATGGAGTAATCTCCAGAATCTATTCAAGGGATATTCGGAGATTAGCTGAATCCTACTCAAGAACAAATTGACAGATTTTTCCTCTAAAAACAAAAAATTCAGTTCAAAAACTTCAAAGCATTAAAAGGAAATTCAGAGAATCAAAACATAGTTGAATGCATATATTGAGGGGGAGAATCTGAATTTTAATCAAGCTAAATCATTAATGACATATAAGCCAAACAATTGATTGCATAATATGAAGGCTTATATAATTCCAAATGCAAGGGGGAGCTTTAACTCCGAAATTTGTTGTTTCACTGCGAGAATGAGTCGGGTAGTGATTGCAGGATCAAATCCTGACTGAGCTCACTGTCCATAGCAAAACCAAGTTGACTTAATCGAGTGATTAAGTCTATAACCTTTAAACAGTGGTCTTGCACAGACGATCCCTCGATCATTCTAGCACGGAACAACTGTTTAGATATCTCATATCTAGCAGTTCTGCTCTGCTTACCATATAACTCCTTTAAGTTAAGGAGTATGGAGTGAGTATCCATGCTATCATGCTGCCTCTACAATTCATTATTCATAGAAGCAAGCATGATACATTTGACAGTCAAACTGTCATTTTTCCACATACGATATGTGGCCAATTCCTCCTCAGTTGCATCTTCCCCTGCTGACCCTAGGTCAGGGGTTTCAAGAATGTAGGAAAGTTTTTCTTGTGTGAGAACAATCTTTAAATTCCTCAACCAATCCACATAGTTGGGACCAGTCAATTTGTTTGTATCTAAGATACCTCTAAGTGAGAGTGAAGATGCCATTTTTGCAGAATTAATCTATAATTACAAAGAACACTAATGTAAGCAGACCAATCATGATGACATGTATTCAATCAGACAAGGACTTTTATCTAATTGTTACTCCCACTATTTTTATCGAATATCATAACTCTCAAGTATGATAAACGAGAAAATACTAATTTTCTTAGTGGGGTTGAGATCCAAATTCCTTATAAAAGACCTTGTGGGAATCACAACAAGCCCTTATAAGTTCAAAGGTAGGAAACTCTTTCCAATTGCATTCCATGAAATTCCCAACTTTATTCTGTCTGTGGAGTGATTGATTAAAACCCCATTTGATTTTGATGAGCTCAAAGCATTTGAGTATATCTTGTGATTACTAATGAATTCAATTGAGTGTTTCAGTGAAAATCCTGTCCAAGTGTATCTAGATTTGGTTCATAGTATTTTGGATAAGTTAAGAAGTCTGCTGAACCAAAGTCTGAGACTCGAGTCGACTCCCGAGTATCACGAGTCGACTCCAAGCGTATCAAGTTCACTGGCACGAGCTCGAGTCGACTCCAGATCAGTACGAGTCGACTCCGACTGAGAACAGACAGAAGGACAGAAAGCTTCATCTCAGAACCTGTCAACGAGTCGACTCCTGAAGTGCGCGAGTCGACTCCAATGTTCACCGAGTCGACTCCAGGAAAGTAAGAGTCGACTCTAAGCAGTCACAGGCAGAAAAGTCAGAGAACGATTTTCGGACTCTGAGATTCGAGTCGACTCCCGCAATACGCGAGTCGACTCCGAGACTGAGCGACCATCGACAGACAGAAAACCATGTTACTGCCTCTGAGATTCGAGTCGACTTACAGACAGCTCGAGTCGACTCCGAGACAAGCTTCACGTCAAAAGGCAGAAGACCAACTTTCGGAAACTGAGAGCCGAGTCGACTCCAAGGAGGTTCAAGTCGACTCCAAGACTGGATGAGCCAAAAGACAGAGAATCGGGAGTTCGGGCTCTGAGATTCGAGTCGACTCCAAGGACAGTCGAGTCGACTCGAGTGGACAAAATTCAAAATTGGATCCACGGACTTCAGTGGATGAGCCGACTCCAAAATTGCCAGGTCAGCTCCAGAAGTTGGCGAGTCGACTCCGAGTCAAGACGAGTCGACTCCCAGTCGTGACGGCAACTTTAATTCAAATTTGGAACAGTTGCCGAGTCGACTCCGGAAAAGCTTGAGTCGACTCCCGCTACAGCCGAGTCGACTCCTGATCGCGCGAGTCGACTCCAACCCACCAACGGTCATATTGTCAGGCTGCGCAGAGTGTGCAGAACGGGCAGAAAAAGCAGTGTAACGGCTAGTTTCCGTGGGGGTTGGCTTAAATAGCCACAGAAGACTGTAGCAAGGCAAGGAACACACATTCCACTCCAAGCATTCAAGCTTTCAAGCTCTCCAAGTGCTCTTCAACGAAAAAGGGAAGATCTGCATTTACTGCTCCAACAACATCTTCCCAGCATTAAAAGCTTCCTCCTCCAGCATTCAAGCCGACCACTCTTTCAAGAGGAGACCGGAGTTCAAGAAGCCTTGCCTCTTCACCAGCTTAAAAGCGTTTGAGGGCTTCTAAACTCCTTCTTGTTTATATTGCTTTAAATCTGCTTAAGAGAAGCTTGTTCTTCTGTTTTTCTTTCTACACATTTGTATTACTTGGTTCAATCGGGGGATTGAATCAAGGGGATTAAGGTTGGTTGGTGAGCCAAGTTAAAACCAACGTGTGTAAGGGTTTGATTGTGAGCTCGGAAAAAACAATCGGGGTTGGTTCTAGTCGGTGAGCCTGGGAAAACCGACCGAGTTCGTTGTGAACTCGTAAAACAACAAGTTTGGTTGTGAGCTTGCAAAACAACCGGCTGTAATCCAAGGGGGTTATAGTGAAATTCCCAAGTGAGACTTGGAGAGTGGACGTAGGAGCAAGGGTTAGCTCCGAACCACTATAAAACTTTGTATTTGTATTGCATTGTCTCTCATCTTCTTCCCCGCACACTACTCACAGCACTTAGCTTTAATTAAATAACGTGTTGTAGTTTTTAATTAACCACCCACAAAGGTTTAATTAGCCAAATTATTTTAAAACCCAATTCACCCCCCCTCTTGGGTTGTCTATCTGGGCAACAAGTGGTATCAGAGCCAAAAAAACTCTTCCACTCAAGAGTTAAAAGATCAAAATGACAACCCCATTTGGATCTTCTCACATTGAGGGTCAGTCCACCCAAAGACCCCCTTTCTTCAATGGATCTGACTACTCATACTGGAAGGCTAGGATGAGAATATTCATCCAAGCCCAAGACTATGAGATGTGGTCCATTGTAGTAAATGGGCCATACATCCCATCCATATATGTAGATGGTGTTAAAGTACCTAAGCTAGAAATGGATTGGGATGAGCATGACATGAGGAAGGCACAACTAAACGCTAAAGCAATGAATGTGTTCTATTGTGCCTTAGACCGTAATGAATTCAATAGGATTTCAACTTGTAATTCAGCAAAAGAAATTTGGGACAGACTTGAAGTGACCCATGAGGGCATGAATCAAGTCAAGGAATCCAAAATAAACATCTTGGTTCATAAATATGAACTATTTAAAATAGATTCAAATGAAACAATCACATCCATGTTCACTAGGTTTACTGATATTGTCAGTGGTCTAAAAAGCCTTGGCAAGAACTATACTAACAGTGAGCTTGTCAGGAAAATCCTTCGGTGTCTACCGAGGTCGTGGGAAGCTAAAGTGACAGCAATCCAAGAAGCCAAGGACTTGAACAAGCTACCACTTGAGGAGCTTCTTGGATCCCCCATGACGCACGAGCTCACCATGAAACAACACAACGAGGAAGAGTCCTCCCATAAGAAAAAGGTAATAGCCCTTAAATCTACTTCTTCTAACAAGGACTTGTCTTGCAGCAGCAGCAGTGAAGAAGAAGAAGATGAGGAAGATGGTGGTGAGGCTCTTCTTGTGCGCAAGTTCAAGAAATTCATCAACCACAAGAATTCCTATCATCAAAGGAGAGGCCCCTCAAATTCCTACCGCAAAGACAAAGGTAAGGAAAGGGAAAATGAGGGGATTGGTTGTTACGAGTGCAAGAAGCCGGGTCACATAAGAGCGGAGTGCCCCTTACTGAAGAAGGGGAGTAAGTACAAGAAGAAAAAGGCACTTGTCACTACCCTATCGGACTCTGACTCATCATCCTCCTCATCAGATGATGAACAAGAAGAGAAGGCCAATTTCTGTTTCATGGCCAACGAAAACGAGGTAACTTCCGACATGCATCCTGATTTTTCTTTTGATGAACTTTATGATGCATTTAATGAATTAATGGTAGAATATAAGGCTATAAATCTTAAGAATAAAGAACTGAAAATAACTAATCAATCATACCTACATAAATACGATAAATTAGTTAAGGATAAGGATTTAATCACCAAAGAAAATATAGAACTTAAAACAAGCAACCAACTTTTAACTCAAAAGACCAACACCTTAACTAAAGAAAATAAAAAACTAACTAAGGAATTTTCAGAACTTAAAAAATATAAACAAACCTTAGATAAGGATCTTACTAAAGAACTTAATGATCTAAAAGCCGAAAATCAAACACTAACTAAAGAACTTAACAAATACAAACCCTTAGTTGAAAGATTTACCTATAGTTCTGAAAAATTAAACATGATACTAAATAGTCAACGTGCAGTGTTTAATAAAGCCGGTTTAGGATATAAACCAAGGAATAAGCAAAAACTTCTTAGTAACTTCTTTGTTAAAGCTGGGGAAACAAAAACTAAGAAAATAACCTGCTTTTGTTGTAGTACAGTAGGCCATAAAGCAAATGTATGTAATTTTAGGAAAAGTAAAACTAAAAGAAAAATTAAAAGGGTATGGGTTCCAAAAGGAACCAACTTGACTAACCATGAAGGACCCAAGAAAACTTGGGTACCTAAGATGACATGATTTGCTTGTGTAGGAGTGTCTTGCAGCCAAGGTCAACAAAAATTGCTGGTATTTGGATAGTGGCTGCTCAAGGCACATGACGGGTGATAAAGACCAATTTTTCACCCTTGAAGCTATGAAGGGAGGTGCTGTGACGTTTGGAGACAACAACCAAGGTCACATCATTGGTATTGGTAAAGTTCAAATCACCCCTTCTACTTTTATAGATAATGTTAGATATGTTGATGGTCTTAAGCATAACTTGTTAAGCATCAGTCAATTATGTGATAAAGGATATGATGTTATGTTTAAACCATCACTATGTATTATAACAAATCCTAATGATAATAGCTTAGTTTTTAAAGGGATTAGACATAGAAATGTATATGTTGTAGACCTAGAAGATCTTGCAAAATATAACCAATGTCTAGTTGTAAATGAAACTAAAGATAATGATGCTAGTTGGTTATGGCACCGTAAGTTAGGTCATGCAAGCATGGACACAATAACTAAATTAGTTAAAAGAGACTCCGTGATAGGTTTGCCAAAATTAAAATTTGAAAAGAACAAAATATGTGAAGCATGTCAATTTGGCAAACAATCTAGGAACTCTTTTAAATCCATAAAATGTGTCTCTACCTCTAGGCCTCTAGAATTATTACACATGGACCTATTTGGTCCAACTAGAACAACAAGTCTTGGTGGAAATAAATATGGTCTTGTTATAGTAGATGATTACTCTAGGTACACATGGGTCATGTTCCTAGCACATAAGGATCAAGCATTTTCTATGTTTAAAAAGTTCCATAAGGAAGTAACAAATGCTAGAGAGTCTTCAGTCATAGCCATTAGAAGTGACCATGGTACCGAATTCGAAAATCAATTATTTGACGAATTTTGTAGTAAAAAGGGGATAACCCATAATTTTTCTGCACCTAGGACACCACAACAAAATGGAGTTGTGGAAAGGAAAAATAGAACTCTAGAGGAAATGGCTAGAACGATGTTATGTGAAAGTAACCTCCCTAAGTACTTTTGGGGAGAAGCCATTAATACTTCCTGCCATATATTAAATAGAGTTTTATTAAGACCCATTATAAAGAAAACACCATATGAACTGTGGAAAAACAGAAAACCAAAGGTTAATTATCTTCATGTTTTTGGATGTAGGTGTTTTGTGCATAATAATGGGAAAGACAATCTAGGGAAATTTGACCCTAAATCTGATGAAGGAATATTCTTAGGTTATTCTACAACTAGTAAAGCCCATAGAGTATTTAATAAAAGAACCTTAGTCATAGAAGAATCTATACATGTAGTATTTGATGACTCTAGTGACATCTCCTCTAGTAAGAAAGTTAATTTTGATGATGATGTTGAAATACTTGAGGAAAAGATAGATGAGATGGGATTACAAGATGATAATCAAAAGTTGATTGAAGGAGAATCATCAAGCCAAGAGGCTATTGTGGATCATGGGCTAACAAAAGCTTGGAGGTATGCTCACGGGCATCCTAAGGAACTCATTCTAGATGATCCATCTCAACCGGTTAGGACTAGAGCTTCACTAAGAAATCTAAATAGCCATCTAGCTTTTGTTTCACACTTTGAGCCCAAACATATAGAAGAAGCCGAAAATGATGTAAATTGGATAAATGCAATGCAAGAAGAACTAAACCAATTTACTAAAAACAAAGTGTGGGATCTAGTAGAGAGGCCTTCTGAATATCCAATTATAGGTACAAAATGGATATATAAAAATAAGCTAGATGAAAATGGAATTGTTATAAGGAATAAGGCTAGACTAGTGGCAAAGGGTTATAATCAAGAAGAAGGCATAGATTTTGATGAAACCTTTGCTCCCGTAGCTAGACTTGAGGCTATTAGACTATTATTAGCATATGCATGCTCTAAGGATTTCAAACTATTTCAAATGGATGTAAAAAGTGCATTTTTAAATGGGTATATAAATGAGGAAGTGTATGTAGAACAACCTCCTGGTTTTGAAAATCATCAATACCCTAATCATGTGTATAAACTGAACAAAGCACTTTATGGATTAAAACAAGCACCTAGAGCATGGTATGAGAGACTTAGTAAATTCCTATTAGAACATGAATTCTCTAGGAGAAATGTAGATACAACATTATTTCTGAAAAGGCAAAATAAGGATATGTTATTAGTACAGATTTATGTTGATGATATCATTTTCGGTGCTACTAACAATCGCCTCTGCGAGGAATTTGCTGATTTGATGCAGAGTGAGTTTGAGATGAGCATGATGGGAGAGCTGAACTACTTTCTCGGGCTTCAAATCAAACAATCTGAAGGAGGCATCTTCATCAATCAAGCAAAATATATCAAGGAGATGCTCAAGAAGTTTGATATGGAGGGAAACAAGTCAATCAGCACCCCCATGAGCTCATCATGTAAGTTAGACCAAGATGAATCAGGTAAATCTGTAGATCAAAAACTTTATAGAGGTATGATAGGTTCTTTACTGTATCTTACTGCAAGTAGACCTGATATTATGTTTAGTGTGTGCATGTGTGCTAGATATCAGGCTAATCCTAAAGAATCACACCTAGCTGCAGTTAAGAGAATATTTAAATACTTAATAGGAACTAAGAACATAGGGCTATGGTACTCTAAAGAATCCAGCATAAACTTAATAGGGTACACAGATTCAGACTTCGCTGGATGTAAGCTTGATAGAAAAAGTACCAGCGGGTCGTGTCAGTTTCTAGGAGAAAACCTAATCTCATGGTTTAGCAAGAAACAAAACTCGGTTGCATTATCCACTGCAGAAGCTGAATATGTGGCAGCCGGGAGTTGTTGTGCTCAAATCTTGTGGATTAAACAACAATTAGAAGATTATGGCATTAAACAAGATAAAATCTCCATTAATTGTGATAATACAAGTGCCATAAATCTAACTAAAAATCCAATTCAACATTCAAGAACTAAACACATTGAGATAAGACATCACTTCATAAGAGATCATGTATTGAATGGTGATGTGTCACTCCAATTTGTTTGTACTGATAATCAATTAGCCGATATTTTTACAAAACCCCTAAGTGAAGAGAGGTTTAGTGTGCTTAGGAGGGGATTAGGAGTGATTGATCCATCCTAGTGGGAGTTTCCACTAGATTAATTGATTTTGATGATTAGAATGTGGTTAAAATAGAGTTTCTATTCAATGATCATCAAATCAGATCCCAATTAGGTGATTTTCCCTCATTTGGCACGGTTATAGCATGACTTTTAGGTGCGTGCCAAGGTTAGAGACTACTCGAGTAAGTTTCAGAGCCGGCTCCTAAGGGGGAGTCGACTCGCGCATTTGCGGGAGTCGACTCGCAAAGATGGCAGCTGAGGGGGAGTCGACTCGCACATTGTCGGGAGTCGACTCGAAGTCTACAGGCGCATAAGGAGAGTCGACTCGCGCATATTCTGGAGTCGACTCGAGGTCGAGTCGACTCGCGACTCAGGGGAGTCGACTCGCAGTCGGGATCCGACTTTTTAACCCTAGGTTTGTCGTTTCGCAAACACTTTTCCTCAAGCCGCCACTGTTCAAAAAGCCCTAGAGCCGACTCCTAGGTCATCCCCGATCGTCTCCAACCCCTTTTTCCGTCGATTCTCCGCCGGACATTGAGTTTCCGTCCGTTCCTAGGTCATTTCCGGTTCGTCCCGAGCTTCCTCTGTCGACCCTTTCACCGTTCTTTAGTTTTTCTTCCCGTTTTAGGTCAAGATGCCTCGTAAGACCGTGGTTAGGAAGAGGTCCCGTCCCGAGGCCGGTCCCGAGCGGCGCTCCAAGGCGCAGCACGATCCCGCGAGGGAACCACCTCCGGCTTGTTCCCCGCCTAGGGCGGTTCCCGCAAGGCCGTTGGCCGGGAAGGCCGTCACCACCGGGAGGTATGTCGACTTTGACTATCTCTCCCGGGAAGGGTTCACCATAGGTGATAGGCTTAGAGCCCAGGGGCTAGAGTACTTCCTCACTTTGGACCTTCCCACTTACCCTGGCCTTGTTCAAGAGTTTTATAGTACCGTCCGTCGGGGAGATGGAGGTATCGAGGGCACAGTAGTAGGTGTCCCTGTGCGTGTCACGGAGGATCTCATTGCCCACATCCTCCACCTTCCATTAGTAGGGGTGGCTCCCGCACACCCTGAGGATAGAGTTGAGGCCCTTACGGTCGTCTTAGGGCATCCACCTCAGTCCCCCCTAGACGAGGTATCTGCTAGCTCACTTCCTATTGAAGTGAGAATCCTTTTGAGTATTCTGTCCAGATCCATCTTTTCTAAGACAGGAAGATTTGATTTTGTAAATGAGAGGGACCTAGCTGTTATGTCTTACATTCTTCAGGACACCCCGGTCAACTTCCCCAAGCTCATTTATAGGTATATGTGTGAGCCCCTAGACAGACCTAGGCTCTCCCTCCCATACGGGATGATATTCACTCTTCTCTTTAGGCAGTACGAAATTTCCATTCCTGAGAAGGAACCCTCTCGTGCCTTGCGATGGACTGATCGCTTGTGTACGGGGACCATGCACAGAATGGGGTTTCGGAAGAGAGAAGGGATCTGGGATAGGAAGTCCACTCTCACTGCTCAGACCACCAGACCATCGCCCAGTCCTGAGCCAGATTCAGACTACCCAGACCTTCCAGACCATCCAGACCTCCCATCCACTCCTCCTGCTCCTACCACCTTTGTCGGACCTTCCTCCTCAGCTACACCATCTATGGAGGTCCGAATTGATCCAGAGCAGCTCCGGGAGCTGCGGCAGGAGATCGTCCGAGATCTGAGGGATGAGCTGCTTCGGGAGCTCCGAGGTGCGGTGCCTGCCCCCACTCCTGCACCCGTATCATCTCAGTTGGTCCCTTCCTTGATAGCCGTGACTGACATGATGGCTCATGTACGGGAAGAGATCTACAATGTCCGGAGTTTGGTCCAGGCCCAGTTCCACAGCATGAGTGAGGTCACGAGCTCCACTCGACAGATGCGAGAGGAGATAGGTCGTGACATGCACACCACCACCGAGGGGGCCGAGCGCTTGGCGAATGTACTCATCGACAAGCTGGACGCACTTCAGACATCGGTGACTGGGCTTCAGGCGTCGGTGACAGAGCTCTCCACTACACATAGCAGAGCCACCACGTCTATTATCACGCAGCTCGGACATGTGACAGATGCAGTCACCCTCCTCATGGAGCAGAGCCGATTGAGAGGAGGAGCACCATCCTCGAGAGGAGGTTCCACATCCTCCAGAGGAGGAGATGCATCCTCGAGAGGGGGAGCTTCATCCTCCAGAGGAGGAGATGCATCCTCGAGAGGGGGAGCTTCATCCTCGAGGAGGACATAGATGTGTTTGAGTTTTGTTTTGTATTGTTTTACTTTACTTATTGTATGCTCAAATATACTTCAATTCATATCAATACAATGAGTAGACATCTTATCTTCAATTATGTGCCATTTGATGATTGGTTGTGCCATTGATTGTGGTTGATTACCTCCTTTTTGGTATGATGACAAAAAGGGGGAGAAATATGTATAAAATGTGTAAAAGGGGAGAAATATGAAAAAATATGTAAAAGAAATCAATGGAAATAAATAAAAAGATAAACTCTTAAAAACACACTCAAATTTGTTCTAAGTGGATTCGGTACCTCGAGGCTCATTATCTCTCTTTTGGGGCTCCTAATGGAGTAATCTCCAGAATCTATTCAAGGGATATTCGGAGATTAGCTGAATCCTACTCAAGAACAAATTGACAGATTTTCCCTCTAAAAACAAAAAATTCAGTTCAAAAACTTCAAAGCATTAAAAGGAAATTCAGAGAATCAAAACATAGTTGAATGCATATATTGAGGGGGAGAATCTGAATTTTAATCAAGCTAAATCATTAATGACATATAAGCCAAACAATTGATTGCATAATATGAAGGCTTATATAATTCCAAATGCAAGGGGAAGCTTTAACTCCGAAATTTGTTGTTTCACTGCGAGAATGAGTCGGGTAGTGATTGCAGGATCAAATCCTGACTGAGCTCACTGTCCATAGCAAAACCAAGTTGACTTAATCGAGTGATTAAGTCTATAACCTTTAAACAGTGGTCTTGCACAGACGATCCCTCGATCATTCTAGCACGGAACAACTGTTTAGATATCTCATATCTAGCAGTTCTGCTCTGCTTACCATATAACTCCTTTAAGTTAAGGAGTATGGAGTGAGTATCCATGCTATCATGCTGCCTCTACAATTCATTATTCATAGAAGCAAGCATGATACATTTGACAGTCAAACTGTCATTTTTCCACATACGATATGTGGCCAATTCCTCCTCAGTTGCATCTTCCCCTGCTGACCCTAGGTCAGGGGTTTCAAGAATGTAGGAAAGTTTTTCTTGTGTGAGAACAATCTTTAAATTCCTCAACCAATCCACATAGTTGGGACCAGTCAATTTGTTTGTATCTAAGATACCTCTAAGTGAGAGTGAAGATGCCATTTTTGCAGAATTAATCTATAATTACAAAGAACACTAATGTAAGCAGACCAATCATGATGACATGTATTCAATCAGACAAGGACTTTTATCTAATTGTTACTCCCACTATTTTTATCGAATATCATAACTCTCAAGTATGATAAACGAGAAAATACTAATTTTCTTAGTGGGGTTGAGATCCAAATTCCTTATAAAAGACCTTGTGGGAATCACAACAAGCCCTTATAAGTTCAAAGGTAGGAAACTCTTTCCAATTGCATTCCATGAAATTCCCAACTTTATTCTGTCTGTGGAGTGATTGATTAAAACCCCATTTGATTTTGATGAGCTCAAAGCATTTGAGTATATCTTGTGATTACTAATGAATTCAATTGAGTGTTTCAGTGAAAATCCTGTCCAAGTGTATCTAGATTTGGTTCATAGTATTTTGGATAAGTTAAGAAGTCTGCTGAACCAAAGTCTGAGACTCGAGTCGACTCCCGAGTATCACGAGTCGACTCCAAGCGTATCAAGTTCACTGGCACGAGCTCGAGTCGACTCCAGATCAGTACGAGTCGACTCCGACTGAGAACAGACAGAAGGACAGAAAGCTTCATCTCAGAACCTGTCAACGAGTCGACTCCTGAAGTGCGCGAGTCGACTCCAATGTTCACCGAGTCGACTCCAGGAAAGTAAGAGTCGACTCCAAGCAGTCACAGGCAGAAAAGTCAGAGAATGATTTTCGGACTCTGAGATTCGAGTCGACTCCCGCAATACGCGAGTCGACTCCGAGACTGAGCGACCATCGACAGACAGAAAACCATGTTACTGCCTCTGAGATTCGAGTCGACTCACAGACAGCTCGAGTCGACTCCGAGACAAGCTTCACGTCAAAAGGCAGAAGACCAACTTTCGGAAACTGAGAGCCGAGTCGACTCCAAGGAGGTTCAAGTCGACTCCAAGACTGGATGAGCCAAAAGACAGAGAATCGGGAGTTCGGGCTCTGAGATTTGAGTCGACTCCAAGGACAGTCGAGTCGACTCGAGTGGACAAAATTCAAAATTGGATCCACGGACTTCAGTGGATGAGCCGACTCCAAAATTGCCAGGTCAGCTCCAGAAGTTGGCGAGTCGACTCCGAGTCAAGACGAGTCGACTCCCAGTCGTGACGGCAACTTTAATTCAAATTTGGAACAGTTGCCGAGTCGACTTCGGAAAAGCTTGAGTCGACTCCAGCTACAGCCGAGTCGACTCCTGATCGCGCGAGTCGACTCCAACCCACCAACGGTCATATTGTCAGGCTGCGCAGAGTGTGCAGAACGGGCAGAAAAAGCAGTGTAACGGCTAGTTTCCGTGGGGGTTGGCTTAAATAGCCACAGAAGACTGTAGCAAGGCAAGGAACACACATTCCACTCCAAGCATTCAAGCTTTCAAGCTCTCCAAGTGCTCTTCAACGAAAAAGGGAAGATCTGCATTTACTGCTCCAACAACATCTTCCCAGCATTAAAAGCTTCCTCCTCCAGCATTCAAGCCGACCACTCTTTCAAGAGGAGACCGGAGTTCAAGAAGCCTTGCCTCTTCACCAGCTTAAAAGCGTTTGAGGGCTTCTAAACTCCTTCTTGTTTATATTGCTTTAAATCTGCTTAAGAGAAGCTTGTTCTTCTGTTTTTCTTTCTACACATTTGTATTACTTGGTTCAACCGGGGGATTGAATCAAGGGGATTAAGGTTGGTTGGTGAGCCAAGTTAAAACCAACGTGTGTAAGGGTTTGATTGTGAGCCCGAAAAAACAATCGGGGTTGGTTCTAGTCGGTGAGCCTGGAAAAACCGACCGAGTTCGTTGTGAGCTCGTAAAACAACAAGTTTGGTTGTGAGCTTGCAAAACAACCGGCTGTAATCCAAGGGGGTTATAGTGAAATTCTCAAGTGAGACTTGGGGAGTGGACGTAGGAGCAAGGGTTAGCTCCGAACCACTATAAAACTTTGTGTTTGTATTGCATTGTCTCTCATCTTCTTCCCCGCACACTACTCACAGCACTTAGCTTTAATTAAATAACGTGTTGTAGTTTTTAATTAACCACCCACAAAGGTTTAATTAGCCAAATTATTTTAAAACCCAATTCACCCCCCCTCTTGGGTTGTCTATCTGGGCAACACTGTCATCTAGCACACATATAGTCTTGTGGGAATCACAACAAACTATTGTGTCTAGTTAAGTGAAACCCTTCATTTTTATACAGTCATATTTGAATAATGCTGCCCTTGTGGGAATCACAACAACGCAACATATTAAAATATGCCATATGCATCATATGCACTAAGATATTACAATATCAATCCCTAATACTAGCCTTGTGGGAATCACAACAAGCTAGCGTAGATATTGACATAATAATATCTAAGCATGAAGGAAGGACCTTTATAGTGTTATATCAGCAATTAGCTTTTCCATGGAGGTCAATCAAATAGTTGGCCAGGTAAGCAGATGGGAGGCTCTCCTTACTTAGTAAGGTCCTAATTAAATAACCACCTGTAGCCTCTTTTCTAGACACCAACTTAGTCAATTGATTCAGAATGGCTCAGCTTAAAGCAATTAACACTACGACTTAATTATGAATTTAGTGAGGGCTTTCAAATAGTAGTATCTTACTAACATTAAGCTCAACCATAAAGGACAATCAAATAATTGACCAGGAAAGCAGGTGGGAGGCACCCCTCACTCAGAGAGTGAGGTCCTAATTAAGTAAACACCTGTGGCTTCCTTCCTAGACACCAACTGAGTCGATTGTTCCAGAATGGGTCAGCCCAAAGTTTTCATACTACTATATTGGTCTCATTGCACATTCTATAATTTAGTACTAGCAATTATACTGTAAGACCCCAGAACTGGGCTCGGTCCAAATGATCGGCCCAGTCCCAAAACCCCGGCCTCACGTGCGACGCACGTGAGGCAACGGGATGGATCTTTCCATCCCGAAGAAGAAGGAGGAGCCCTGTTTTAGGGCTTCCTTCTCCTTCTTCTTCTCCTTTGAGCCCACCGAAGGAGAGCCGCCGCACGCAAAGGGGGGAGGGTCTTCTTCGTGTGGCCACCGAGAGAGAGGGAGAGAAAGAGAGAGAGAGGGAGATAGGGAGAGAGAGAGGAGCCACGGCACCGGGTGGCGGGTGGTCTCCTTCTTCCTTGCCGCCGGAGAATAGAGGCGCCAGATCTTCGTCGGGGGCTAAGGTAAACTTCTCCTTCTCCTTGCTTGATGCTTAGCCACGGTGTGTGGAGATTTAGAGCCGGCCGATCGCCGGATTTTGGTCTAATGCCCTGTTTCGGCTGAGTACTCTTGCCGTCGGCCTCGTTCGCCGTCGTCAGCCGCCGGGGGTGGTCGGGTTTGCTCCGCCGCCTCCTGCCGCCGTCGGGGCCGGCCACCATGGTCGCCCCGGAGTCCGACCGAGAGGGAAGAAGAAGAAGAAGGGGGGGTCACAGGGCCCCCTGTTTCACCGAAAGGAAAAGAGGGTCGGGAGAGAATAGAAAAAAAAAGAAAAGAAGAAAAAGAAAAAGAAAAGAAGAAGGGGAAAAAAAATGAATAAGGGAAGAGGATGGTCTACGGGTATGAACCCGAACCCGAACCCGAACTCAGGGTGCTAGGCACTCCTGTAGGGTCGGCCATGGGGAAATATTAAATTTAAGTTTTTATATATATTATGATTAATTTTGAAAGAAAATATGATTTTTGGATATTAGGTCCTGCGAGGAATTTGTGAGATTAATTGGATTTACTGTGGATCGCGTTCAATGTAAGTAATGAACTGCCTTCTCTAGATTCTTCATTTATATAATATTATTTTTGCATCAAGTAAATTGTTAATGAATTTATATATGATTTATGAATTTTACGAGATGATGCTTCGAATGAAAAATGGATATGTGAATTGGAATAATGTTTTTATTTTTCCGGACTATTGTTATATTACTGTTCTTGCATCGTATATGCATATTTAGATCGGATTATGATATATCTATTATGTTACAAAAGAATTTTGATGTGTATCAGATTTAGAACTCTCAACCTGGCTATGTTCTGGACCCTGCCAATAGGAGGTTATGCATTGGCAATTCTGGCCCCACCATAGGGTATAAGTGTGGTATTCTGGCCCACTCCGCAGGGTATAAGTGCGGTATTCTGGCCCACTCCGCAGGGTATAAGTGCGGTTCTGTTTCTGGCCTAGCCACAGGGTATAAGTGTGGTCGTAGCTAAAGGCTGATGAGATGAATGTGATTTGTTTCGAATAAGATTTATGATTATGTATGTGGATATTTGAAAAATACGGATTTCAATGAATTTGTGCTTGAAAAAGAATTGACTATGTTATTATGTTGATTCATCGTAATTTATATTTATATTTTATGTTATTATATGAAGTGACTAGTTAAGGTGTTTATTACTTACTGGGCTGTCTAGCTCATTATACAATTTCTTGTTGTTTTATAGATTCCGAAAACTAACCTATCGGGGATTTAAAATGGGAGAGCGAATACAAGAATTATGGCACAAGTTATCTTAGATTAGGTTTTATTTAAGTTAATGTTCTATCTTTATTGTTCCGCTGCGAATTGAGAACTGTGAAACTTTATAATTTGTGTCAGTCAATGGAATAAGATTGCATTTATTTTTCAGTTGAATTATTTTTAGTTATATATTTGAGATATTTGGTTTAGATGCCTTGCATGCTCGTAGGGCGAGTTTCCTATGGGTGTGCAGCGGTTGGCGCGACCCGCGGCTCGCGATCTCGGGCCGGGGGCGTGACAACTTTTATGGTATCAGAGCATGAATGGATAAATTCTAAGATAAGAAAATCTGACATGACATGAGTGTAGGTGGGTAGACACTAGGGACATTGGGACGTTAGTTTATGATGATTGTAACAACCATTCTATGTACTTGTAATGAACTGGTAAGCTTATTATTGGTATGCTGCTATCTGATAGACATAGATCAGGATGCCTCCACGTCGGACGAGGAAGACTACTCGCAGAGCTACTAATAAGGCACCCAACCTGCAAAATGACAGCACACCCCAACAAGTTGGTAACACCCCTCAGCAGGAGAGAGTCGTCAATCCTGCTAGTGATACTCAGACAGGACAACAAGAGCCGGGCCTAGGCCAGGTTATGCAGACCATAGTGGGCCTTATGCAGATGCAACAGCAGGTACAACAGCAGTTGCTCCAACAACAAGCGCAGTTGCCTCAGACACAGCCACAGCAAGGACGAGGGGAACAGTGTGAACAACGTAGCAATATTGCTGAATTTAAGAGGCTAGCTCCTCCAGCTTTCAAGGGGACTACAGAACCGTTGGAAGCAGACAATTGGCTTATAGAGATGGAAAAAGCATTTGCTGTCTTGAGATGCCAGGATGATGAAAAGATTTTGTTTGCATCATACATGATGCAAGGTGAGGCATTCAACTGGTGGCGGATGTTGGAACATAAATATGAGCAGGATAGGGAGCCACTCACTTGGGAAAAATTTCGAGGAGCATTTTATGATAAGTATTTTCCTCGGAGTGTAAGGACGCAAAAAGAGCAGGAGTTTATTCATCTAAAGCAAAGGAATATGACTGTTGCAGAATACGAAGCTAAATTTACCGAGCTAGCCAAATTTGTTCCAAAGTTAGTCGAGGATGAGCTAGATCGAGTGCATAAATTTGAGATGGGACTAAAGACTGAAATTAGAAAACAAGTGGTACCTTATGAATTGACTACCTATGCAGCTGTGGTAAATAAGGCTTTAATAATTGAAAGGGAAGTTAATGATGAACGGTTGGAAAGGGAAAGAAATCAAAAGAAGAGGAACAGATCGAATGAATTTCAGGGGCAGAGCAATGAAAATGCCGAAAGTTCAAACAAGAAATCAACGAGTGACAACACTAAGCAGATGAATATCAATAAATGTTCTAGATGTGGTAAGGCTCATGCTGACAAGGATTGCCATTGGAACACCGGTGCCTGCTTTAGATGCGGTAAGTTAGGTCATAAAATTGCAGATTGCCTACAAAGAAACGAGAATAGATCTACTCAGGCAATGGAAGAAAACCAGGGGCCAAAGACTCAAGGAAGAGTATTTGCACTTACACAGCAAGATGCACAGGCTTCTGATGTGTTGACGACAGGTACTAATCTAGTCTCAATATTTATTTCTATTTATTGTTTTGCCATGCCCACTGCTCTTTGTTAGACAACTCATTATGCTGCTAGAAAAGATTAAATAGTTACATAACATTTTTTTTTTTGATTGATTGTCAAAAGAAGAATATAAACTTTTAAATTTCGAAAGTGTTCACACAGAATAAGACATAATAATGAATGTGCTGACAAGCAAGTAATTCTAAAAAAAAAAAAAAATCTAGACTTGACACGGGTATGTTGAGGTTTAAATCAGAGTGTGTAGAGAAAGTATGGTGAATAGAATTATTTGACATTGGTCAGAAAAGGCGACTTGGATTTGAAGAGTGTTATGACTTGATTTGGAAGAAGTATTCTCAACTTTTTGAAACTGCAGGTACGCAAATTTCGGGGACGAATTTTTTTTTTAGGAGGGTGGGATGTAAGACCCCAGAACTGGGCCCGGTCCAAATGATCGGCCCAGTCCCAAAACCCCGGCCTCACGTGCGACGCACGTGAGGCAACGGGATGGATCTTTCCATCCCGAAGAAGAAGGAGGAGCCCTGTTTTAGGGCTTCCTTCTCCTTCTTCTTCTCCTTTGAGCCCACCGAAGGAGAGCCGCCGCACGCAAAGGGGGGAGGGTCTTCTTCGTGTGGCCACCGAGAGAGAGGGAGAGAGAGAGAGAGGGAGAGAGGGAGAGAGAGAGGAGCCACGGCACCGGGTGGCGGGTGGTCTCCTTCTTCCTTGCCGCCGGAGAATAGAGGCGTCGGATCTTCGTCGGGGGCTAAGGTAAACTTCTCCTTCTCCTTGCTTGATGCTTAGCCACGGTGTGTGGAGATTTAGAGCCGGCCGATCGCCGGATTTTGGTCCAATGCCCTGTTTCGGCTGAGTACTCTTGCCGTCGGCCTCGTTCGCCGTCGTCAGCCGCCGGGGGTGGTCGGGTTTGCTCCGCCGCCTCCTGCCGCCGTCGAGGCCGGCCACCATGGTCGCCCCGGAGTCCGACCGAGAGGGAAGAAGAAGAAGAAGGGGGGGTCACGGGGCCCCCTGTTTCACCGAAAGGAAAAGAGGGGAGTCGGGAGAGAATAGAAAAAAAAAGAAAAGAAGAAAAAGAAAAAGAAAAGAAGAAGGGAAAAAAAAAATGAATAAGGGAAGAGGATGGTCTACGGGTATGAACCCGAACCCGAACCCGAACTCAGGGTGCTAGGCACTCCTACAGGGTCGGCCATGGGGAAATATTAAATTTAAGTTTTTATATATATTATGATTAATTTTGAAAGAAAATATGATTTTTGGATATTAGGTCCTGCGAGGAATTTGTGAGATTAATTGGATTTACTGTGGATCGCGTTCAATGTAAGTAATGAACTGCCTTCTCTAGACTCTTCATTTATATAATATTATTTTTGCATCAAGTAAATTGTTAATGAATTTATATATGATTTATGAATTTTACGAGATGATGCTTCGAATGAAAAATGGATATGTGAATTGGAATAATGTTTTTATTTTTTCGGACTATTGTTATATTACTGTTCTTGCATCGTATATGCATATTTAGATCGGATTATAATATATCTATTATGTTACAAAAGAATTTTGATGTGTATCAGATTTAGAACTCTCAGCCTGGCTATGTTTTGGATCCTGCCAATAGGGGGTTATGCATTGGCAATTCTGGCCCCACCACAGGGTATAAGTGTGGTATTCTGGCCCACTCCGCAGGGTATAAGTGCGGTATTCTGGCCCACTCCGCAGGGTATAAGTGCGGTTCTGTTTCTGGCCTAGCCACAGGGTATAAGTGTGGGCGTAGCTAAAGGCTGATGAGATGAATGTGATTTGTTTCGAATAAGATTTATGATTATGTATGTGGATATTTGAAAAATACGGATTTCAATGAATTTATGCTTGAAAAGGAATTGACTATGTTATTATGTTGATTCATCGTAATTTATATTTATATTTTATGTTATTATATGAATTGACTAGTTAAGGTGTTTATTACTTACTGGGCTGTCTAGCTCATTATACAATTTCTTGTTGTTTTACAGATTTCGAGAACTAACCTATCGGGGATTTAAAATGGGAGAGCGAATACAAGAATTATGACACAAGTTATCTTAGATTAGGTTTTATTTAAGTTAATGTTCTATCTTTATTGTTCCGCTGCGCATTGAGAACTGTGAAACTTTATAATTTGTGTCAGTCAATGGAATAAGATTGCATTTATTTCAGCTGAATTATTTTTAGTTATATATTTGAGATATTTGGTTTATATGCCTTGCATGCTCGTAGGGAGAGTTCCCTACGGGTGTGCGGCGGTTGGCGCGACCCCCGGCTCGCGATCTCGGGCCGAGGGCGTGACATATACTGTGCTACAACATGAATATAACACTATCTCATAGCATAAACTAATCATGCATACAAACAACCTAGCTATCTCATAGCATCAAGATAATAGCATGTATTATCATTTGGTTAAACTGATTAAGGGTGGCTCTGATACCACTGTTAGGGTTTTCCAGTGCCCTAGGGCACAGCGGAAGATACGGGATTATAAAATTTTCTTATAAAACCCATTATATGAAACCCCTACCTCTAAAACATTCACTAGCCTTTTTGTCCTAAAGAAGATCCTCTTGTATTGGGTTAGGACAAAAGAGAGAGGCTTGTAAGAAAGAAGGGATAAGGGAGAGAGCAGGAGAGGCTTTTTCTTGGATGATCTTTAGAACCCCAAGGCACCTCCTTATTTATAAGAGATGGAGGGATGCATCATAAAGGGATGCATCCCATCCACACACCTCATCATGATGAGGCATGTGCCAAGAGATGCATCCCATCATGATGGGGTGCTAAGGAGAAGGGTGTATCAACTTCTTTCTCACATCTCCCTCTTAAATCCTGATGATCCAAGGGCCCAAATGCAGTGAACCAAGCCAATGGTCCAGATCTAGCCGCCATCTAATGGTCCAGATCAGGGCATCATCATCCAGGGTGCCATCCAATGGTCCGAAAGCAAGATGCCATCACCGATGGTCCAGATTCAGGCGCTGAGCAACGGTCCAGATCTTTCATCCAGAGAGCCATCCAGTGGTCCAGATTCAGGCGCTGAGTAACGGTCCAGATCTTTCATCCAGAGAGCCATCCAGTGGTCCAGATTCAGGCGCTAACCAGTGGACCAGATGCTTCATCCAGGAAGCCATCCAATGGTCCAGATGAAGGCGCCAACCAGTGGACCAGATCCTTCATCCAGGAAGCGATCCAATGGTCCAGAAGTAAAGGCCCTATCAAACCCAATCCAATTGGGTTTAACCAACTTAAAGAAAACATTAAACGTAATCAAATCAGGTCTAATTAAAGCCAAATGGGTTTCAACTCTTGGCTAACCCATATTAGGTCATGATCTAATCATATTAGATCAACCTAATCTAAGAATCATATTCAAATTTAATATGAATCAGGAGCTAGGGTTTGCAACACGTGCTAGCATGTTCATCTTGCAAACATAATCTAATCCAATTAGACCCTTGATCAATTTCCTTGTGTGTGACCCATTGGGTTCCTTATCTTAGCCAGCAGTAGGTGCAGGTGCAAGTTGACCTAACCTGATTAGAATACCTCTAATCCAATTTAGGTTCAATTTAGTGCTAAACCTGACTTAGCAATCAGAACCTTTCTGATGCTTTGATCTAATCAAACTCTTTGATCCGATCAACCCATAAGACATGATTGACGTCTAGCAACGTATCATGTCGACCCGGAAGATGAGGAATGTATTGGACAAATCCAAACATACCCTTCAGTGGAAAATTACTGTGCAATTCAATCCCTCAGTCATACTACATCCTGAATAAGTGCTCGAGTATGGATCAATATCAAACTCAATCACTTATTCATGTCTCTCTCAATCTTTTATATGATAATTCAAACAATGAAACATTAGAAACTCTTTCTAATATTCATTTTGCTTTGATCAAAGGCTTCTTGAATCATCATAAGATTAGAGTAAGTAAGATGTTACCTTTTCTTACTAGAAGTGACTGATTCCTTGTTGACCTACTCACAACCTTCGTACAAAATCCACCATATCCAGAATACCCCGTACACGGTATACCTTTGAATATATGCATTATAAATACTAAGATCAAAGAATTCTTTTTGGCATATAAAATTAACTTATGCTAGTATGGATCTAATTTCAAAAGACCTTGTCATTGGTTTTGTTGCTAGTGGTCCAAACCGAGAACGATTGGCACAGCGGTGTGAACGGGGTTCCGTCTGAGTCGCCTTGGTTGGTGTTGATTACGCTCCACTTTCCACCGGAAAACCTGCAAGCAAGCCTCGCACCACCACTGGGGTAGTGGGGGCCCTCCGACGATCAAGTCAGAGGAGATTGGAGGAGAAGGAGAGATAATTGTAGCCAGTAGGAGAATGCAATGGAAGTTCTTGCTTACCTCCCCCCTTCTCCCCCCCGCAGCATATATACCAGGCTGGGGGGTCCTTCTGGGGGGTTGGTCATCGTGTGGCACGATGGAGTTGCCACTGACATGGCCGTTACAGGGCGTCGTGGGGCAGCGCTGGGTACGGCCGTGACAGGGCGTAGTGGAGCTCTGCTTTGTACGGCTGTTACAGGAGATCGTGGAGCAGCGCCGGATACGACCGTTGCAGGGAGTAGTGGAGCAGAGGGTCGTGGCGTGCTTCAGGGGAACAGCCTGTCGTTGTCGAGAGATTGCCGACTCGGGGTCGGATTGCTGGATCAAGGGGCAGCCGACTCGGGGTCGGGCTGCGAAGCCGAAGATATCCGACTCGGGGTCGGGTTACTGGATCAAGGGGCAGCCGACTCGGGGTCGGGCTGCGAAGCCGAAGATATCCGACTCGGGGTCGGGTTACTGGATCAAGGGGCAGCCGACTCGGGGTCGGGCTGCGAAGCCGAAGATATCCGACTCGGGATCGGGTTACTGGATCAAGGGGCGGCTGTAGTCTTCTTGGGCGCGCGTGTCGGTCACGTGGGGCATGGTGGCTGAGTTCCCCCGTAACAGTAGCCCCCCACTTCCGAGCCTGGAACCAGAAGGGGAACGGGTGAAGGAAGTGATGCTTCGAGATTGCCGCCATCCCTCGGAGAGGCGCGCGCGCTTCGAGCTTCCCGTCTTCTTTATGGCGTATGGCGGTTGTTGCTGACCTGGCAGTCTGAGGATTTCGGCGGACATCCTTCCTTAATGGCGTCGATTCGCCTTTGGGGCGCGAGCGACCCTTCGGCAGCCAGGCGTCCTCTGGCGTCACCGGGGCGTCACCCACCTTTCCGCCTATTTAACCGGGGGTCCTCCTCCGTCCGCCTTTCTCTTTACAGACATCTTCGAGTTTCCCCTTTGCGCTGCCGTCATCGTCGTCGGACTGTTCGCTTGCTCCTCCTTTGACGCTCTCGGAGCCGTTCTTCCTTCTCTTCCGGTGAGTTGCCCCATTCTTTAATTTAGGGCTCTCCATACTCTCCTTTTGTATTAGTGTACTCCAGTCGTTCCGGTCCTTTCCCCCTTCTTGACCCTGTCCTGACCGTAGATTCACTGGCCATTAGGGATGGGCGAAGTGAGAGCAGACCGCATTAAGTCGGAGTTGGTCGCCAAAGACCTAGATAGGTTCGTGGCTCGATACCACCTTCCCGAGGCCTGCAATGTTACACTCCCGGGGCCTGAGGAGAGGATGTCCCATCCTCCTCCAGGGAAGGTTGCCATCAATGAGGGCATTCTTCAGGCCGGGTTCCGCTTTCCCCCCTCGGACTTAGTCGTTCAGGTGCTTCGGGGTTTAAGAGTGGCGCCGACGCAACTGGTGCCGAACTCATGGCGCGCCCTGACGGCCTTTCAGGTTCTCTGCCGCATGCACGAGGTTCCCGCCACCCTGAATGTCTTTTGGGAATGCTACAGCCTGAGCGGCCACCCCCAGGATAAAGGGTGGTGGTGCTTTGCGGCGCGGCGAGGGTGCGGCCTCGTCAAGGAGGCTCCTACCTCCATTCACGGCTGGAAGGAGCGCTTCTTTTTCGTTGACGCAGATCCCTCTTGGGGAATCAGGGCAACCTGGGAGATGCCGATGAAGTTCCCGATTGGCCTATCGAGGTTGTCGAGGGAGGAATCCGATGGCGTCGCCGTCTTGAAGGAGTTGGTTGCCGAGGGCCGGCTCCCCCCGGTGGCTCGCCTTATTTCCGAGGATACCTTGGTGAACGTCGGTCTGAGCTCGGTCCCCGCTGACCGTGAGCCCGCCACCATTTCTTTTTTAGCTCTTTTCTCCTCTTTCATCTCGTTCTTTCCTTCAGTTTCTCAACCTCCGACCACCTCGTCCTTTTTGCAGAGATCGACGACGTCATGCGGTCGGACAAGGCAACGGCTGTTGGTAGGACGTCCCTACTGGAAGCAGTCCGGAGGAAGAAACGAGCTCCTCCGAGCGGGGCCCCACCGGCGAAGAAGTCCCGCCGGCAGGCGACTCCGACGCCGACAGACGGGTCCGGACCCACCAATCAGGGGGACGCCGCGGGCGCGGACCGGGAGTTGACGCTGTATCAGCCCTCCGATGCCGAGACTACCGTTTCTCCGGAGGCATCACCCGGGCGCGCCCGAGATGGACGGGTCGGACGTGATCGGTCCCCAGCCCAGCCTTCGACTCGGTCGGCTCCGGATGATACGAGGAGGGATGCGCCGAGGCCCCGGCCGAGCGGGACCCTGTCAATTCCAGGGGCGGTCCCCGCCCCGAACATGGTCAGCATGACTCTTCCCCAAGCGATGGGTAAGGGTAAGGCTGCAGAACCACCGTCCGACTCCGGGGAGAAGTCGGGGTCGGCCTTCACTTTCGCCGGCGCCCGAAACCTCATCGAGACGGTGCTGCTGGAGAAGGACCGCAGGCGGGTCCGGGAGATGAGGGTCCCTGACGTTGGGGCTGCCAGCTGCGTCTGTCTCATGTCGGTGAGTGCTCTTTTGGTCACTTTCCTCATTTATAGGCTCTGTTGATCCCCGCCTGACGCCCTCGTTTTTCCTATCTCTTAGCTCGCCCAGTACATGGTCCGCCTGGAGGAGTGCTACGAGGAACAGGCGAGGCTTCTGGCGAGGGCCGAGAGCCAACTGAAGGCAGTAGAGGAGGGAGGTCAGGCTGCGGCGGGGAGGACGACCAGGGACCTCGAGACGAGGCTCCAGGTGGCCGAAGAGCGGGCACTCGGCTTCGCCACCCTCGAGAAGCAACTGTCGGAGGCTCGGGAGCAACTCAAGGTTGCCTCGGGTCTCGAGAGCGAGATCAAGAAGGCGGAGGAGCGGGCCGAGAAGCAGTCCCGAAAGGCTGCCGACTACCGGGAGAGGTGGGAGAAGGCCCAGCGGTCAGCCGACAACGCCCGCAACCGAACCCGGTCTCTTGAAGCCAAGCTGGGCGAATTGGAGTCGACCTTGGAGAAGTTCCGCGCGAGCGACCAGGAGCTTCATTCGCGCCTGGAGGAGGCTGAGGCTGCTCGCATTGCTGCCGAGGCGAAGCACAAGGAGGCTCAGGCTGATCTGCTGAGGGTCTCCTCCGAGGTGGACGACCGGATTGTGGCGAAGGTCTTGGAGGCGAAGGCTCAGATTATGGAGCGGGCAGAGGCGGCGCTGGCCGAGAAGAGTGCGGAGATCGGGCGTCAGGCGGTACAGGCTTATCGTCAGTCCGCCGATAAGCCAGGCATCCGAGGGTTAGGCCTCAGAAAATTCTTCCGGCGCTAAGCCAGGCATCCGAGGGTTAGGCCTCAGGAAATTCTTCCGGCGCTAAGCCAGGCATCCGAGGGTTAGGCCTCAGGAAATTCCGCTCGTTGGTCGGCCAAGGCTGGCGCAAGCCGAGGCGACCGGTCGGGGCTTCAGGCTGGTCTGCTCCCAGGATGATCATCGGGTTAGCCTGGCATCCGAGGGTTAGGCCTCAGGAAATTCTTCCAGCGCTAAGCCAGGCATCCGAGGGTTAGGCCTCAGGAAATTCTTCCGGCGCTAAGCCAGGCATCCGAGGGTTAGGCCTCAGAAAATTCTTCCGGCGCTAAGCCAGGCATCCGAGGGTTAGGCCTCAGGAAATTCCGCTCGTTGGTCGGCCAAGGCTGGCGCAAGCCGAGGCGACCGGTCGGGGCTTCAGGCTAGTCTGCTCCCGGGATGATCATCGGGTTAGCCTGGCATCCGAGGGCCGAGCCTCGGGAGATTCCGCTCGTTGGTCGGCCAAGGCTGGCGCAAGCCGAGGCGACCGGTCGGGGCTTCAGGCTAGTCTGCTCCCGGGATGATCATCGGGTTAGCCTGGCATCCGAGGGCCGAGCCTCGGGAAATTCCGCTCGTTGGTCGGCCAAGGCTGGCGCAAGCCGAGGCGACCGGTCGGGGCTTCAGGCTAGTCTGCTCCCGGGATGATCATCGGGTTAGCCTGGCATCCGAGGGCCGAGCCTCGGGAAATTCCGCTCGTTGGTCGGCCAAGGCTGGCGCAAGCCGAGGCGACCGGTCGGGGCTTCAGGCTAGTCTGCTCCCGGGATGATCATCGGGTTAGCCTGGCATCCGAGGGCCGAGCCTCGGAAAATTCCGCTCGTTGGTCGGCCAAGGCTGGCGCAAGCCAAGGCGACCGGTCGGGGCTTCAGGCTAGTCTGCTCCTGGGATGATCATCGGGTTAGCCTGGCATCCGAGGGCCGAGCCTCGGGAAATTCCGCTCGTTGGTCGGCCAAGGCTGGCGCAAGCCGAGGCGACCGGTCGGGGCTTCAGGCTAGTCTGCTCCCGGGATGATCATCGGGTTAGCCTGGCATCCGAGGGCCGAGCCTCGGGAAATTCCGCTCGTTGGTCGGCCAAGGCTGGCGCAAGCCGAGGCGACCGGTCGGGGCTTCAGGCTAGTCTGCTCCCGGGATGATCATCGGGTTAGCCTGGCATCCGAGGGCCGAGCCTCGGAAAATTCCGCTCGTTGGTCGGCCAAGGCTGGCGCAAGCCGAGGCGACCAGTCGGGGCTTCAGGCTAGTCTGCTCCCGGGATGATCATCGGGTTAGCCTGGCATCCGAGGGCCGAGCCTCGGGAAATTCCGCTCGTTGGTCGGCCAAGGCTGGCGCAAGCCGAGGCGACCGGTCGGGGCTTCGGGCTAGTCTACTCCCGGGATGATCATCGGGTTAGCCTGGCATCCGAGGGCCGAGCCTCGGGAAATTCCGCTCGTTGGTCGGCCAAGGCTGGCGCAAGCCGAGGCGACCGGTCGGGGCTTCAGGCTAGTCTGCTCCCGGGATGATCATCGGGTTAGCCTGGCATCCGAGGGCCGAGCCTCGGGAAATTTCGCTCGCTGGTCGTGCGCCTGTCGCTTGCCGCCCGACGGAATTTCTCCATGGCCAGCTGCGATCGTATTTCTCCTCCTCTCCAAGCGTCGCCTGGGGAACACCAGATGGGCATTAAATGCTAATTAAGGGGTTACCTGGGAAATCGGATCGCCAGTTGCTGCTTGCGAGGAGTGTCAGTTAAGCGGCCGCGATACGCACGTTCTTCGAGGCGGATGCGGCCTGGGGCGCGAGCGGAGATACGTGGACCTAGGGGTACAGGCCACCCGGAGTGTCCTGCACAAAAAATGTGATTAAGGAGAATGACGCTTAGGAAATCGCGGGAAGATACGCCTCGAGAGCCGGATCGGCTCCGGATTCAATGCGCCCGCATTTATTGGAGCCACCCGTATCGGAACGACCGGGGGGCCGCAGTTTGGCTATAAATATAGGTGCAGGTGCGATGGAGCCTGCCAAGCCGGAGCTGTTCAGGTTGCCATGGATCGTGGGCCTCCTCTCCGGCGCATGGTTGAGAGACCCCTGCCGAAGGAACGGGAGGCGCGCCCTTCGCAACTTCCGCCAACTAGCCGTTTCATCTGGGATCAACAAGGAGGTTCTCCCCGGCGGAACTCCGCTCTAGGCGTTTCATCCGGGATCACGTCTCCCCTCCTTGAAGTTCGGCCTCCCGATTGAGCTCCGCACCAGGTGCTTGATCCGGGACCGCGCCTCCATATGCTCTTCCCCCTTGTATTCCTTCTCTCCCCTAACACTGGGGAGGACCGGAATATCCCTTGGAGGTGGCGTTCCCCTGGAGGCAGCGGGAGCTTCGTCTGCGGCGGCTCCTCGTCTTTTTCGTGAGGCGTGGATGGCGCCTCTGGGTAGGAGCAATGTAGACTTCTCCTTCGTCTACTTCTTCTTCATCCGCGCCGGCTCTTCGTCTTCTTCGTGAGACGCCGATGGCGCCTCCGGTTGGAAGCACCCACTTCCGGCGGGATTGCAGCCGCTTCGGATGGAGGTTTCGGGATCCCAGATCTTCAGCTCCTCGGAGTCTCCGCCTCTTCTTTACTTTCTTTACATCCTAATTCCCCTCTGGGAATTCCTTGTAATCACACGAGCACGCCGTTGTAACCAGAAATTATTGAAATGCAAAGTGTTATACATTTTTGAACTGTCTTTCTGGCATCGTCGTTCTACTGGTAATACATCCGCAGGTTAGCGGAATTCCAGCTCCTTGGAATTTCTCGACCATCTAGGGCCTCCAACTGGTAGGAGCCAGGTCGGTTTACCCAGCGAACCTTATACGGGCCTTCCCAATTTGGCGCTAGCTTCCCACCTTCCGCAGGTTGAGATGCTTTAGCTCGCCTTAGCACCAGATCTCCGATTCTGAAAAGCTTCGGTCGGACCTTGGAGTTGTAATATCGGGCCACCCTCCGCTGATACATCGCCATCCGAACCTGCGCCATTTCCCTCGCTTCTTCCAAGAGATCCAGGTTCCCTCGGAGTTGCTCCGAATTGGCCTCGGGTCGGTGCGCGGCCACCCGAGGTGAGGGGAGTCCGAGCTCCACGGGGACAACGGCTTCCGTGCCATAGGTTAGGCTGAAAGGCGTCTCTCCGGTAGGGGTCCGATGCGTGGTCCGATACGCCCAAAGGACATTCTCGAGTTCTTCGACCCAAGCTTGCCCCGTCCGACCGATTCGCGCTTTGATTCCTTGGAGGATTGTCCGATTTGTGACCTCGGCCTCGCCGTTGGTTTGGGGATGCGACACAGATGTGAACCGATGCTCGATCCCGAACTCCTCGCAGAAGTCACGGAAATGCTTGTTGTCGAACTGTCGGCCATTATCCGAGATGAGGACCCGAGGTACCCCAAATCGGACAATGATGTTCTTCTTCACGAACTTCCGGACTTGCACCTCCGTGATAGTGGCCAACGGCTCTGCCTCCACCCACTTGGTGAAGTAGTCGATTGCAACAATCAAAAATTTTCGCTGAGCTGAAGCGACGGGAAATGGTCCGAGGATATCCATTCCCCACTGGGCGAAGGGCCAGGGTGCAGTGATTGGTGCCAAGGGGACAGAAGGGACTCTCTGGACGTTGGCGTGGCGCTGGCAGGCGTCGCATTTCCGTACATGATCCTTTGAGTCCTCCAACAAGGTAGGCCAATAATAGCCTTGCCTCATGATCTTGTGCGCCAAGGACCTAGCCCCCAAGTGGGATCCGCAAACGCCTTCGTGGACTTCGCCGAGGACGTAGGCCGCTTCCGAGGGGCGGAGGCACTTTAAGAGGGGGGCGGTGAACGAGGTCCGATATAGCCTCCCTTCATTGAGTACATAGTGGGCGGACTTCATAACAAGTCGCCGAGCTTGATCTTCGTCTTCAGGGAGGATCCCTTCGGCGAGGTAGGCGACAAGCGGGTCCATCCAAGACGGCTCCGGATCAATCGCCATCACCGCTCCAGCCTCGCCGATGCTCGGGGCATCCAGGGTCTCCAGGTAGATCGCCCTCGACAAGTTGTGCGCGTCTGCGCTCACTAAGCGGGACAACCTGTCGGCCCTGGCATTTTCACTTCTTGGGACCTGCTGGATGTCGACACTGCCGAGGTCGGGAATGAGTGCTTGCACCTTCCGGACGTAATTCTGCATGGTCGGGTTCCGGGCTTCGAACTCCCCACGGACCTGCCCGACCACCAGCTGGGAGTCGGTGAAGACCTTCAGGCGCCGGATGCCGAGCTCCTTGGTGAGTTTGACTCCCGTGACTAGGGCCTCATACTCCGCCTCGTTGTTGGTCACTGGAAATCCGAACCTCAAGGCATACTCGGCTATCACTCCATCAGGGCTGGTGAGGACCAGCCCGGCCCCTCCACCTTCGGGGTTCGACGACCCATCGATGTGAAGCGTCCAAATCGGGAGGTCGAGGCTGGGTATTTCCGGCGACCTAGGTTCCGCCTCCTGCACCGCGCACTCAGCGAGGAAATCCGCGAGCGCCTGGGCCTTGATGGCGGGTCGGGGCTGGTAGCGGATGTCGAACTCACCAAGTTCTACTGCCCACTTCACCAGCCGTCCCGCATTCTCAGGATTGCTGAGGATCTGCCGCAGCGGTTGATCGGTCAAGAGGGTGACAGAATGGGCCTGAAAATAGGGGCGAAGCCTCCTGGTCGCGGTCAGCAGCGCGAAGGCGATCTTTTCAGCCTTCGTATACTGCGTCTCGGCATCCCGTAGGACCCGGCTGATGTAGTACACAGGCTTCTGGAGCTTTGCCTCTTCCCGAACCAGTACCGCACTGACTGCGGTTGGGGAGACCGCCAGATAGAGGTAGAGCATCTCCCCTTCTTGCGGCTTGGACAGCAGGGGAGGAGACGCCAAGTATTCCTTGAGCTGGTCGAATGCTGCTTGACATTCGGCCATCCAGAGGAAGTCTTTCGGGCGTTTCAACACCTTGAAGAAAGGTTGGCAGCGTTCGGCCGATTTTGCCACAAATCGTCCGAGCGCGGCGACCCTCCCAGCGAGCTCCTGAACCTCCTTCACTTTGGTCGGAGGGGACATATCTTGGATGGCCTTGATTTTGTCCGGGTTGGCTTCGATCCCCCGCTGGTTGACAATGAAACCGAGGAACCTCCCGGCCGAAGCGCCAAAGGCGCACTTCGCTGGGTTCAGCTTCATGCAAAACTTCCGCAAGGTGGCGAAAGTCTCCTCCAGATCCGCGATGTGCTGGTCTGCATGGCGGCTCTTCACCAGCATATCGTCCACGTACACCTCCATGTTCCGGCCGATTTGCTCTTTGAAGATTTTGTTGACGAGGCGCTGGTAAGTGGCGCCAGCATTCTTCAGACCGAAGGGCATTACCTTGTAACAGTACAGCCCCCGGTCTGTTATAAAGGCAGTTTTCTCCTCGTCCTGTGGAGCCATCATTATCTGGTTGTAGCCGGAGAAGGCGTCCATGAAAGACAGCAGCTGATATCCGGAAGTCGCGTCGACCAGTTGGTCTATCCGCGGAAGCGGAAAGCTATCCTTGGGGCATGCCTTGTTCAGGTCGGTGTAGTCGACGCACATCCTCCACTTTCCGCTCGCCTTCCGGACAAGTACGACATTTGCCAGCCATTCGGGGTAGCTGACCTCCCTTATGAATCCTGCCTCCAAGAGCTTGTCTACCTCCTGGTCGACCACTCGGATCCGATCCGGGGCACAGTGTCTCTTCTTCTGCTTTACTGGTCGGTGGGTTGGGTCGACGTTGAGGGCATGAGAAATGACCTCCGGGTCGATCCCAGGTACATCGGCCGCCGACCAGGCAAATACATCGGCGTTGGCTCGGAGGAATTCCACCAACCGAGCCCGAGCTCCCGGGTCGAGATTGGTGCCGACCCGGACCGTCCGGTCCGGGCGACCTTCCTCGAGGGGAACTTCGATCACACCTTCGGCCGGCTCCCCGTGCCGCAAGGCCACCTTGTCTCTGGCGTCGAGGGACTCGACACTTAAGGCTTCTACGGGCTTCTTCCCTTTGAGAGTTGCTAGGAAACATTGCCTTGCGGTCGGTTGGTCACCTCGGACCTCTCCAATCCCGGCCGCCGTGGGGAATCGCATGAGCAAGTGGTACGTTGAGACCACCGCGCGAAGGGCGTTCAGTCCGGGTCGTCCGAGGATAGCGTTGTAGGCCGAGGGAACACGGACGACCAAGAACCCGAGCCGCACCGTGGCTTCTGCGGGTGCAACGCCCGCAGTCACAGGCAGCTCAACGACACCTTCGGCCGAGACAGCGTCTCCAGTGAATCCTATGAGGGGGGTGGATGTTTTGTGCAATAATTGTCTGGACAAGCTCTCTTTTGGAAGGCCTCGTAAAACAAAATATCAGCTGAGCTTCCACTATCCACAAGAACACGCCTTACATCATAGTTTGCCATAGTGAGGGAGATCACCATGGCGTCGTCGTGGGGGGTCTGAACCCCCTTTACATCTTCATCACAAAAAGTGATTACATTACCGACCCTCTGCCTCTTTGCGACGGCTGCCCCTGATGCTTCAGTCGAGCCCCCTGCGTTCCTCTCGGGCCGGGGGCAGCCCCCAGTGATAGTATGGATCACGCCCGCGACGGGTCGATTCTGCTCTCGAGGCTCCGGAGGGGCCGGGTCGGCCGGACGCGAGTCTGCGGGGGGACGTCGGTCGTTCACATATCGACCGAGACGCCCTCGGCGGATGAGAGCCTCGATCTCGTCCCGAAGCTAGAAGCAGTCTTCGGTGTCGTGGCCGTGGTCCCGGTGGTACTCACAGTACGCCCGAGAGGGCCTCCTCCCAGGGATCTTCTTCATCTGTCTCGGGACCGGGAGGTCCTCCCGCCCCTTGATTTCCATGAGGATCTGGGTCCGGGGAGTCAGGAGAGGAGTGTACCGGTTGAAACGTCGGGGCGGAGAACGAGGGCGTAGGGCGCCGTGGTTCCTCGCCGGCGACAGGCTTCTGCGCCGACGTTGAGGCGTCGGGCTCCTCCTCTGGCGTGCCTCTTTTCGCCTTTTCTTCCCGAGCTTTGGAGGGATCTCGGCGGCCTCCTTGCTCCGGTGGGAGGCCGCCTCCTCGGCGTCCGCATACTGGTTCGCCCGGGACAACAGCTCCGGGAAGCTCCGCGGCAGGCGTTTGTCCAGGGAGAAGGTGAGTCTGCCCTTTCGAAAGCCACGCTTCAGGGCTGAAAGAGCCACCTCCTGGCTCAGGTTCCGGACTTCCAGCGTAGCCTTGTTGAAGCGGGTAAGATAATCCCGCAAGCTTTCTCCCTCGTTTTGCCGGATATCGAAGAGGGAGTCGGAGACCAGTCGCCGCCGGCTACTGATGGCGAAATGGGTGATGAAGAGGCGAGTAAACTGGTCGAAGGACTGGATTGAGTTAGCCTCCAAGCCGGCGAACCACGCCCTTGCCGGGCTACGGAGGGTCGCCGGGAAGGCCTTGCAGAGGAGAGGATCTGATGCTCCGTGGAGGAGCATAAGAGTCCTGAAACTCTCGACGTGATCTCGCGGGTCCGCCGCCCCGTCATAAGGCTCGATCGCCGGCATTTTAAACCCCGGCGGATTCGGGGTCCGCAGGATCCTCAAGGCAAGCGCCGGCTGGGAGGAGATCTCCAAGTCGGCGAAGGGATCTTTGGAGTGGCCCTTCAGGACCTGGAGTTGTCGGTGGAGATCGTCCACCCGCCGGTCCAGGGAGCGCGACCGATGGGTGGTAGACAAGGAGCACCGAGAGGGGGACCGACTGGAGCGCGGGTTCCTTGAGGACTGGGGGGTCTGGGAACGCGCCCGGGCCCGCCTCTCGTACCCCGCGCAGCTCCGATGGGAAGGTCCCGGCAGAATGGACCGTGCTCGAGAATCTTCTTCGCGCCGGCGCTCCTCCCCATGGGAGAGGAAGGAGCGCGGGTTGAGGAGGACAGGTGAGCGCTCAGGGAGCAGCGGCTCCTGGGCCCGCTGCGGCGCCCGAGACATCACACCCTGCAGGTTCTGCACTGCCTCCGCGAGGGTGCAAACCTGCTGGGCTAACTGGTCGAACTGAGCGGCTTCGACCATCTGAATGGGGGGTGGAACGGTGGAGTGTTGCTGAGAATATGTTGGAGACGCAGCGGCCTCCCGGCCGGAGGCGCGAGAGGCCCCGCGACCGGAGGCATTGGAAGCTCCACGACCACCTCGCCGTGCCATTACGATCGCTCTGAGATTCGGGCCCTTCCTCTAGCGCCAACTGTTGCTGGTGGTCCAAACCGAGAACGATTGGCACAGCGGTGTGAACGGGGTTCCGTCTGAGTCGCCTTGGTTGGTGTTGATTACGCTCCACTTTCTACCAGAAAACCTGCAAGCAAGCCTCGCACCACCACTGGGGTAGTGGAGGCCCTCCGACGATCAAGTCAGAGGAGATTGGAGGAGAAGGAGAGATAATTGTAGCCAGTAGGAGAATGCACTGGAAGTTCTTGCTTACCTCCCCCCTTCTCCCCCTGCAGCATATATACCAGGCTGGGGGGTCCTTCTGGGGGGTTGGTCATCGTGTGGCACGATGGAGTTGCCACTGACATGGCCGTTACAGGGCGTCGTGGGGCAGCGCTGGGTACGGCCGTGACAGGGCGTAGTGGAGCTCCGCTTTGTACGGCTGTTACAGGAGATCGTGGAGCAGCGCCGGATACGACCGTTGCAGGGAGTAGTGGAGCAGAGGGTCGTGGCGTGCTTCAGGGGAACAGCCTGTCGTTGTCGAGAGATTGCCGACTCGGGGTCGGATTGCTGGATCAAGGGGCAGCCGACTCGGGGTCGGGCTGCGAAGCCGAAGATATCCGACTCGGGGTCGGGTTACTGGATCAAGGGGCAGCCGACTCGGGGTCGGGCTGCGAAGCCGAAGATATCCGACTCGGGGTCGGGTTACTGGATCAAGGGGCAGCCGACTCGGGGTCGGGCTGCAAAGCCGAAGATATCCGACTCGGGGTCGGGTTACTGGATCAAGGGGCGGCTGTAGTCTTCTTGGGCGCGCGTGTCGGTCACGTGGGGCATGGTGGCTGAGTTCCCCCGTAACAGGTTTACTTAGATTATCTTCTGCAAGGTCAAAGTTTGCTATGCATGTTAACTAAGGAAACAAACAAGAATCAATTTCTAAATTTAAAGATGTTGTTTCCATCACTAAGTTTTCAAAAGCTTACATTGGATTTGTTCTTGGCAAATAAAATTGAAGTATTTTCTGTATTTGCTAAATCTTGTAAAAGTGTTTCAAATGAAAAAGGTTTCCAAACAATGAAGATAAAGAGTATCATGGCAGAGTGTTGAAAACCAAAATTCTGTTAAGTTTTGAACAAAAAATAATATTGAATATAATTGTTTCTGCACCAAGAACATCATAAGTAAAATAGGGTTAATAGAATCCTTGAAGAAATAAAAAAGACAATGTTATATGATAGTCATCTGCTTAAATGACTTTTGTTAAAAGCTATCATCACTGCTTGTCATACATATGGTTTCTATTAGATCTATTCTTGATGAAATCTCCTTTTGATCTTCTGAAAAATAGAAAATGAACTATTGCATATCTTTCATATTTTTCAGTCGTAAATATTATGCTTGATATGTTCTTATGAAAATAATGCCAAATCTGATAAAGATATTTCTATCCTTGGATATCATTCATCAAGCAATGCATATAGAATATTCAATAAAAAGATTTTAGTTATAGAAATATCAATTCATTTTATTCTTTATGAGATTAATGATTTTTCATCAAGACACTAAAATCAGATTATTTGATATGTATATGATGAATCTTTTTGCTTAAATATAACAATCTGAAACTAAAATACTTAAGAATGAACAAGATTATAATTGGTCAAGTTCAACTAAATCATTTTTTTAAGAGATAGAATTTGAAATCTTGCCGATGAAATCTGAAAACTTGTTAATAATTAGAACCAAATTGAGTTCTTCAGAAATGCACTTAATGAAGAAAAATTAGTGACTACTAAAATATTTAATCAAGAAAAGATGAATTAGATCTTGATGAAATTCTTGCATGATTAAAAGTAAAGATCACCATTATCATTTGTTTGCTTTATGAGCTTTATATTCTGTCAAATAAATGTGTAGAATGCAAACCTATGTGGTTATTTCATTAAAAAGAAGATCTATTTAAAATAACCACCTTATTTGAAAATACTCATTACAAATATGATAAAGCAATATGTGATTTGGAACAAGCACCAAAAGCATGATATAAAAGCTTGAGTAACTTTTTGATAGAAAATAATAGTAATAAATCTATGCATCAAAAAGAAGAATTTGTGATATCTTATTTGCTCAAAGTATACATTGATGACATCATTTTTGGTTCTACTAATGAAGATTTATATGGAGATTTTACTAAGCTCATGCAAAATGAGTTTGAAATATGTATAATGAATGAATTAACATTTTCTTTCGAACTCCAAATTAAGACAAACAAGAAAGGGGATCTTCATTGACCAAAGTGAGGATGATAGTGTTATTTTGATGATTAACAAGCAATTATCTAGAGTATGTTATAAGTTAAATCGATACTACATTCTTAAGTCTGTTACTCTCAGTATATTTGTTTAAATTGATATAGATACATTTCATTGTTTATTTGAATGAATCTAACCTTGAGATGCAGCAAAGTGTGGATTGAGTCGACCCAAAGGATGATTGGGTCGACCCCGGCACATCAAGAAATCGTTTGGCACACTTCTGCAAAAATGGCACAGATGAACAGTGTGTTGGGTCGACCCAAGGAAAGCATGAGTCGACCCAAACATCAAGATCCTCAAAACAACTCAGAAAATGGTTCTCTGGATTTACAGAGAGGGTCGACCCAAGAAGAAGTTGAGTCGACCCAACTGAACCTTAAGTCGACCCAAGGAAAGGTTGGGTCGACCCAAGTGAAGGAAAGCTGAATTCCAAGTTTCTGTGTTTCTAAAGGTTGGGTCGACCCAAGAAAAAGTTTGAGCTGACCCAACGTTTGGGTCGACCCAAGAAAGTTTGGGTCGACCCAAGCACGGGCAGAAGCATAACGGCTAGTTGTGCAGAAGTGCTTTTTGGACTCTCAACGGCTATAAACGGCTAGTTTCTTCAATCCAACGGTCAGGAAGGACTATTTGGAGGTTGGAGAAGTATTTAAGAGGGAGTATTCATCAGAGGAAGTAAGCTTTGGAAAATACATCAAGTGCATTCAAGAGAGAACCCTAGCAAGGTAAGCTTCATCTAAGAGCTTCATTCAAGAGTCAAAAGAAAGTGGTTGAGCAGATTCCAAGGGTCATTAAGAGCTCCATCCACCCTTGAAGAGTGAAGCGTCCTTGACAAAGAAGAGAGAAGTCACATCAAGCGATAACTATTCTCTAAACTCTTCTTTGTAGATTATATTGTTATATTTGCTCATCTAGGAGCTTAAATCTTCTTACTTTGTTTATTAAACTCCTTGTTGTAAGGTTTGTTGGTAAGCCCGTAAAACCAACATTGTAGGTTGTTGGTAAGCCCGTAAAACCAACGTAGGTTATTGGTAAGCCCGTAAAACCAACATAGGTTGTTGGTAAACCCGTAAAACCAATATAGGTTGTTGGTAAGCCCGTAAAACCAACGTAGGTTGTTGGTGAACCCGTAAAACCAATTGTATAGGTTCGTTGGTGAGCCCGTAAAACCAACATAGATTTTTGGTGAACTCGAAAAACCAAAGTGTAAAGGTTTTTGGATTGTGAGCCCGGAAAACAATCCAACTGTAATCCGCGGAATTATAGTGAATTCCCAAGGGGTCGCTTGGGGAGTGGACGTAGGTGCTAAGGAGAGCACCGAACCACTATACTTCTTGTTGTTTGTATTGTGATTTGTTTAAGTTCACTAACTCATCATTTAACACAAGTAAGATAGTTAAAATTAAAAGAAACCAATTCACCCCCCCCTCTTGGCTTGTCACCTTGGGCAACAAGTGGTATCAGAGCAGGTGCTCTATAATTCCTTGCCTTTTTTATTTTGACCTAACCGTCAAAGAGCCAAAGATCATGACAACTCAAATAGATAGTTTCGTAGGAGAGGGACAGTTAATTGATCGACCTCCACTATTTAATGGCATAAACTACACACATTGGAAAGCACGCATGCGCATTTTCATTCAAGCACATGACTATGATTTATGGAGTATCATATTCAACGGGCTACACACAAACACTAATCATGATAAGAAAATGGCTCAGCAAAATGCAAAAGCCATGAATATTCTATATTGTGTATTAGATGATAGTGAACTTAATAGCATATCTTTTTGCATAACTGCTAAGGAAATCTGGAATATGCTTGAAGGTAAATATGAATGCACTAACATTTTTAGTGAATCTGAAACTAGCTCTGAAGAAGAAGAGCAGCAAACTGAAATTAAAAATTCTTGCTTTATGGCACATGAAGATAAGGTATGTATTGGAACATAAAGTGATTTCTCATTCCAAGATAAAGTACATGCTGAAACTCAATCTGATTTTACATTTGATAAACTTCATGATGCTTTTTCTGATCTATACTTAGAATATAAGAAGCTTAGTTTAAAGAATAAAAAGCTAAATCAGAAAAATCTATCTCTTGCTGAAAGCTATGATATAATTCAGAAAAATAATAAATTGCTTTTAGAAGACAATGAAAGGTTAACTAAAGAAGTTAACAAATTTAAGCCTATAGTTGAAAAATTTACTATCAGCTCTGAAAAGCTGAACTTAATGATAAATAATCAAAGAGCTGAATTTGAAAAGGATGGATTAGGATATCAATCTTGGTACACACAAAAATTCCTTAATGACATGTGTGTTAAATCCTTCACTATCTATCCTAAAACAGATTCTAATTTATCTGATGAACCTAATAGGCAAAAACAGAAAATTGTAAGTTTATCTACTACTCATGTTAAATCTATGTTTGTTAAATTTAACAAGATGATGCAGAAATTCACTCCTTGTAATTCTAAAATCTGCAAGCCTATGGATAAAATAGCTATTAAGAAAATATGGGTTCCAAAAGGAACAATAATAGCTAACCTACAAGGACCCAAAAGAGCTTGGGTTCCTAAGTTGAAAATCTGAATATTTTCTGTAAGTGTGTCTAGCACTCAAGGCTCCAACAAAAGATGTTAATTTAGACATTGGGTGCTCTAGACATATATTAAAGAATGAAACTTAAAATATACTTAAGAAAAGTAATTAAAATGAAAAGAATAATGAAATTAGTAATCCTTGCATCTTATCATTCTCTTTGCCTTAGTATCTGATTAAAATATGAATTGCAGGTATTAATCAATTTTGTGATATAGGTAATATTTTTAAAAATATAATCAAATCACTTCATTTTATAGTATGCTTTACTTACTGTTGGATAAGTTGCTAAATGATTAATCAATTTATTAAGAATAACTCTATGGATTCTCTATATGCTTGATTGAGAGTTTTTATCCATGGCATTATCTTCTATTAATTATAAACATAAGAATGTCTACTTGGTATATTTTTAAATATATGCATTAAGAATACCAAGATTAAAGAGACTAGTTTTGGCATATAAAATCAACTCATACTAGTATGGACTTAATCTCAAAAGACCTTGTCATTGGTTCACTTAGATTATTTTTTGCAAGGTCAAAGTTTGCTATGTATGTCATCTAGAAAAACAAACTAGAATCATTTCTAAATCTGAAAATATTGTTTTCACCTTTTAGCCTTTGAAAATTCTTCATAAGAACTTATTTGGATCTCTAGGATTATGAACCTAGGAGATAAGCTTTTTGATGTTGTAATTATGGATAATTTCTCGAAGCTAACATTGGTTTGGTTCTTGGCACTTAAATTGAAATATTTTCTGCATTAGCACAAACTTACAAAAGGTTTCAAATTAAAAAAAAAAGGTTTGCAAACTGTGAAAGTATCATGGCACAGTTTTGAAAACCAATTTGTCAATAAGGTTTGCACAGAAAATGGTATTGAATACAATTGTTTTTGCACCAAGAACACTATTGCATACAGGGGTTATAAAAATATAAAAATAGAACCTTTGTTGTGTAAGGACAATTCTTTGTGATAGCAGTTGATTAATACTATCATCACAGCTTGTCATATTATAAGGTTTCTATTAAATCTATTTTTAAAGAAAACCCCATGTGAACTCATGAAAAACTGAAAATCAAATGGTGCATACCTTCATGTTTTTCAGTTATACATATTATGTTCTCAAGAATGAAATATATGCCAAATCTGATAAAACAAGTGTTTCTTTGGATATTACTCTTTAAGCAATGCATATAGAATATTCAATGAAAAGATACTAGTTGTAGAAATATCAATTTATATTATTCTTATTAAAACTAGATCTTTTATTGAGAATATAGTTTATCATTTTGATTCTATGTAACAATCTGAATTTTGATAGAAACAACTGTTTAAGATAATTTGATTAAAACTTAGCTAGCACGTCTTATTGATAGTTATCTTAAGCAAATAGAATCTAAGCTAAATTGATTCTGAAAACAAGAAATTGATTTGACCTTGATGAATCTTCCTATTGCCTCACATGCTTATTCTTGAACCATCTTGGTTAATGAAACTATCTCTTTAGTTCAAGTGACATGTGCTTGCTTATATTTAGGCAATCTCTTGAGTAAAGTGACTCAACATTCAATTATTGTCATATCTTATGTTGAGTCATCTAGTTAAGAAATATGTTGTATGAATGTTTTGTATCTTGAAGCAACTAATGACTTTCTTTCAAGAAAGAAAAGAAGTTTGTTAATAATGCAGGATCCTTGAGCAAGAAAATGAGAGATTTCAACTTGAAGGACACCTCCACATAAGATACAATAAACATTCACATGCAAACAAGAGAGAGGACCTTCTTCAGCCAAACGTTCACACATAAGAAATCTAGTTTGACTTGAAGAATATAGAATGAATCGGTAATTTTAGATACCTCTCTCATAAATTAGCTGAGCAAAGTCTATAACTTAAATCTTATTGTGGCATGGTTAAAATCTTTAATTATTAATTTCTTGATATCATGTCTATATATGTATTAATTGACTTATGCTTTTAGAAATTGATTCATGGTTTGCTCAAACTAAAATGTTCCTTTGCCTATATCATAACCATCAAATACACAAGTATATGCTTAAAATGCTGATTTGAATTGACTTGTGAGAGGCTATGAATTCTTGAGCATAATGAAAATGTTGTTTGCATGATATACATCTATATGATACATAAGATTATTTCTTTATTTTGCTCTTTCATGTAAATTACTTGAGAATAACAAAAAGAGAGAGAGATAAAGAAAAGAAAATGGATCTTATTCAAGAGAAGTAAAATCTAAGTAAAGGCAAATACTTCAATCTTAAGGAAAAGAAAAACAAGCATAATACATTCGGCACATTTGTGAGACTTGTGAAAGAGATAAAATCCGTAATTAATTATAGAAAAAGTTTGAAGTGAACATTTTAACCCTTCTATATTGCTCATCATAGGGATGGTGCCAATGGGGAGGCTAGTGGTAGTACCCGGCACTATTTGACCCAACTATTCGGTGTAGGGCATATTAGGGACGGCACAAGAGGGAGGCTAGTGGTAGTACCTCGTGCCCCTTCCAACTCCACCGGATAGGGAGCAAATAGAGTATAGAGCATAGAAAAGTAAAACCAAAAGAAATGAAGATTAGAATGTTCACTGAGTGGTTAAAGGAAGAAATTCAAAAATGAGGAAATGAATGACAAGATAAATGAAAGTATATAAAAAAAAAGGCTTGTGAAAAACTAAATGAAGTTTCGATCACTTGAAAACACACCTTAAGGATAAAATCAGTGTAGAATTATATATAAATAGGGAGAGTTTATTTGAAAAGAATTAATTTTGATCCTTGACATGCTTGCTCTTAATGTTTTAATACATGATGTTATGACTTCATGCATATTATGTTTTGCATGTGACATGATGTTTTGAATTATGTGTTTTCAATATTCAAATAGCATAGATCTTTCCTAAATATAACTTGTAATGCTTCATGCCTATAAAATTTGATTGAAACATGTTATTACCAACAACAACATCATTTTGTTTTAATGAATATATTTTGAAAAATAAAAGAAAAGAATAATTTGAATTTGCAAATTAGGCAAAATGGATTGATTCTGATTTATCTTTTATCTTGCCTAACATTAGTACATAATATCCTCCAATTTGTCCCAAAATTCAATATGAATTACAAAGATTCTGGATGTGCTCTAATGTTCTTGAAATATGTGTTTTCAATCTTAATAATTTAAGATGAGCTACAATGTAGAAGATGCATATCTCAAATTATAATCCTGAAAGCCTCCTTGAAAATTTTTATGAAATTCAGAATATGATTTTGTATAAAAGCTTAAACTTAATTTAAAAATGCTTCTATCGTTGCATTTTTGTAACTTTCATTATATGCTTCAATGATTGCATCATTTTGGAGAATAACTCAATATGATTTCTAGATGAAAACTACGGTTTAAGAAAAATAGAATTACTTTTGATGCCTTGATTGTTTGCTCCGATACGCATCTGAAACATATCATTTTCTATCTTATAAGTTTATTAAAATTAGTCTAAATGATGCGTTTTTCAATGATCTTGATTGCGAACAAATGTTTCTAAACATATGATGTTATTTTGATATTAAAAAGATTTATCGTGCTTCATACATACATTGCTGAAAAACTATGACTAAGAAATTAAGATTTTGAATATACACTCCTGCATTATTAAATGCTTCTATCATTAAAGAAGAAAAGAAAGTTTAATAGAAAATGCATCTTTTGAGGGGGAGCTTTAAATACTCAATCTCTTTATTGAAAATTATCTTCAAACTCTAAACTCTCAAATGGGGGATAATTAATTAAGGGGGAGAAAAAAAATTTCAGAGTGAGAGATCATATAGAACTTAATCGTATAAATTTGCATCTAAAGATGAGACAAAGAATACTAAATGTAAAGTAGTATTAAACTTTGTGCTTCATTGAATATCTTTTGAAAGTTGGATTTCCATCTGTATTCATCGGTAAATCATTTATTTCTGAAAATTTAATTGAAAAGGATTCCATCTGTCTTAGTTTCAAAAATTTATCTTGGAATCTACTTATGAGTTCTTATTGGCTTGCACTTTAGTGTTTCAATCCTGAGCCAATTCATTTTAATTGATTTTGATGCTATGATCTTTAAAGGAGTAAAAGAACGTTTTTAAGAGAGCTCTAAAAGAACTTTCAAAGCCTTGAATTTTATGTATCCTACACTGCATAAATTCATGTTTTGGTATCTATGCCCCAATACTTTTATATCATGAAAGAACTTTGAAGTCATTAAGAATTAAGGATTCAACATAATCTTATGTTTTTCGAGTATATAAGTTTTGATCTTTATTTGCTCTTATACTACACTCTGAAAATTAATTAGATTGCTCTCATCTTGCTATATACTTAATATATATATATATATATAAAGGTGTTGAATTTTCATTCGTGCCTTCTTTGAATATTATTCTTGATACTCCTTGAAATAACTTGAAAAAGATTCCATCTACACTTGATTTGAAAAAAAAAAAATATCTTTGGAATCTACATTTAGAGATTTCTTTTGGCTCACATCTTAAATGTCTCATTTCTAAAGCCAAACACATAGAAATAAGATATCATTTTATTAGGGATCATGTGCAAAATGGAAACATATGTATTGAGCATATATGTACTGAAAAATAATTAGCTCACATATTCACAAAACCCTTGAGTGAAGATAGAATCTGCACGCTAAGGAGGGAATTAGGCATATGTGATCCTTTTTATTGAAGAGATATAAAAGGGAGCAAGCAGTCTCATGATACATTCCTCCTATTTCTAAAAACCCATGAAACATGAGTCAAACTTGTAATCTATAGATTCCTTACTCATGTATCATTGTCCCAGAAAGAATTTGTAAGGATTGGAAGCAAAGAAAATTTTTTTTTAGAAGCGAAAAGGAAGAGAAAGGAAAAATTTCTGAACTTGGGTCGACCCAACCTAGAATAGGGTCGATCCAACGTTGAGTCTACCCAAGAAAATTCTTGAGTCGACCCAACGTCGGGACCCCACTGTTAAAAGGGAGACCCGTGAGCTATCTAGGGCACTGTTTACCCTTTGTCCTCTTCTGAAAACCCTATTTCCCACTCTCAAATCTTCTCCAATCATCTCCAAACAGTAGATTACTTCAAGATCTTAGAGAAATGGAACCCAAGAGAGCCGTAGCCAAGCGATCCGGGAGAGTCTCACGATCTTGTTTAGAGCCTAGGATATGTATCTAGTTCTTATATGTATTTTGTGTTGATCATGTATTTTGAACCTTGATTGAGGAACATTGTATTTGCTTTTGTTTTTGGCATGAATGTACTAAAATGTTCCTATTTTGATCAATGAAGTTTAAATATTTATTATTTATTGTGTCTTTTCCCATGCACCTATTTGATGATAACAAAAAGGGGAAGAAGTAAAGAAGGAGTAATAGGGGAGAAGTAAAGGAAGAGTAATAAGAGGAGAAGTAAAGAAATTGTGTAAGAAAAGAGAAATAACTTGTAAAACAAATTGAAAATCATATAGGAAAGCATATACATTTAAGGGGGAGCAATTTGTAACAATGAAAAAGATCAAATCAAATATTTCTATCAAATTTTAGAATTTGGCACATAGAATTTCAGAATTTGGCACGCACCTTTCACACCTCGATACATAATCTGAAACTCATGTTTTATCTCAAATTTTTGGAGTTTCATCTTTAATGAATTATAAATGAAAGGGGGAACAATTCAAAAAGTCAAACTGGCAACATTTGAATGATATAGGGGGAGACTTCACTCTTATATATGAAAAGCTGAAATTCAGCAAGTTAAGCCCTTTCAAAAACTGATTTTAAGATAAGTATCAATAGGCTCATACTCTTTATTTTGTAATCATCAAAAAGGGGGAGATTGAGGATGATAGTGTTATTTTGATGATTAACAAGCAATTATCTAGAGTATGTTATAAGTTAAATTGATACTACATTCTTAAGTCTGTTACTCTCAGTATATTTGTTTAAATTCATATAGATACATTTCATTGTTTATTTGAATGAATCTAACCTTGAGATGCAGCAAAGTGTGGATTGAGTCGACCCAAAGGATGATTGGGTCGACCCCGGCACATCAAGAAATCATTTGGCACACTTCTGCAAAAATGGCACAGATGAACAGTGTGTTGGGTCGACCCAAGGAAAGCATGAGTCAACCCAAACATCAAGATCCTCAAAATAACTCAGAAAATGGTTCTCTAAATTTACTGAGAGGGTCGACCCAAGAAGAAGTTGAGTCGACCCAACTGAACCTTGAGTCGACCCAAGGAAAGGTTGGGTCGACCCAAGTGAAGGAAAGCTGAATTCCAAGTTTCTGTGTTTCTGAAGGTTGGGTCGACCCAAGAAAAAATTTGAGCTGACCCAAGGTTTGGGTCGACCCAAGAAAAGTTTGGGTCGACCCAAGCACGGGCAGAAGCATAACGGCTAGTTGTGCAGAAGTGCTTTTTGGACTCCCAACGGCTATAAACGGCTAGTTTCTTCAATCCAACGGTCAGGAAGGACTATTTGGAGGTTGGAGAAGTATTTAAGAGGGAGTATTCATCAGAGGAAGTAAGCTTTGGAAAATACATCAAGTGCATTCAAGAGAGAACCCTAGCAAGGCAAGCTTCATCCAAGAGCTTCATTCAAGAGTCAAAAGAAAGTAGTTGAGCAGATTCCAAGAGTCATTAAGAGCTCCATCCACCCTTGAAGAGTGAAGCATCCTTGACAAAGAAGAGAGAAGTCACATCAAGCGATAACTATTCTCTAAACTCTTCTTTGTAGATTATATTGTTATATTTGCTCATCTAGGAGCTTAAATCTTCTTACTTTGTTTATTAAACTTCTTGTTGTAAGGTTTGTTGGTAAGCCCGTAAAACCAACATTGTAAGTTGTTGGTAAGCCCGTAAAACCAACGTAGGTTGTTGGTAAGCCCGTAAAACCAACATAGGTTGTTGGTAAACCCGTAAAACCAACGTAGGTTGTTGGTAAGCCCGTAAAACCAACGTAGGTTGTTGGTGAACCCGTAAACCAATTGTATAGGTTCGTTGGTGAGCCCATAAAACCAACATAGGTTTTTGGTGAACCCGGAAAACCAAAGTGTAAAGGTTTTTGGATTGTGAGCCTGGAAAACAATCCAACTGTAATCCGTGGGATTATAGTGAATTCCCAAGGGGTCGCTTGGGGAGTGGACGTAGGTGCTAAGGAGAGCACCGAACCACTATACTTCTTGTTGTTTGTATTGTGATTTGTTTAAGTTCACTAACTCATCATTTAACACAAGTAAGATAGTTAAAATTAAAAGAAACCAATTCACCCCCCCCTCTTGGCTTGTCACCTTGGGCAACACAAAGTTAGTCCACAAGAAAACTCTTATAGAGGATTGGCATGAAGAAGGTATGTCTATGACCCCATCTTGTAGAATTTAAAAAGGATGAGCAAAGTAGATCTACTGTTTTAAAGCTGTATTGAAGCATGATAGAATAATTATTTCATCATACAGCTAGTAGACCAGATTGTATGCTCATTATGTGTCCTTATGCAAGACTTCAATCTAACTCTAATGAATCATATTCTATTGATAACAAATGAATCATAATCTGAATTTTGATAGAAACAACTATTTAAGATAAATTGATTAAAACTTAACTAGCATATCTTATTGATAATTATCTTAAGCAAATAGAATCTAAGCTAAATTGATTCTGAAAATAAGAAATTGATTTGATCTTGATGAATCTTCCTATTGCTTCACATGCTTGTCTTTGAACCATCTTGGTTAATAAAACTATCTATTTAGTTCAAGTGACATGTGTTTGCTTATATTTAGGCAATCTCTTGAGTAAAGTGACTCAACATTCAATTATTGTCATCTCTTATGTTGAGTCATCTAGTTAAAAAATATGTTGTATGAATGTTTTGTATCTTGAAGAAACTAATGACTTTCCTTCACATAAGATACAATAAATATTCACATGCAAACAAGAAAGTGGACTTTCTTCAGCCAAAAGTTTACACTTAAGAAATCTAGTAGGTATTTGACTTGAAGAATATAAAATGAATTGGTAATTCTAAATAACTCTCTTGTAAATTAGCTAAGCAAAGTCAATGACTTAGATCTTATTAGGGCATGATTAAAGTCTTTAATTATTAATTTTTGATATCATGTCTATATATGTATTGATTGACTTATACTTTTAGAAATTGTTTCATGGTTTGCCCAAACTAAAATATATCTTTGCCTATGTCATAACCATGAAATACACAAGTTTATGCTTAAAATTTTGATTTAAAATAACTTGTGAGAAGCTATGAATCCTTGAGCATAATGAAAATGTTGTTTGCATGATATACCTCTATATGATACATTTGATTATTTCTTTATTCTGCTCTTTCATGTAAATTACTTGAGAATAACAAAAAGAAAGAGAGATAAAGAAAAGAAAATGAACATTATTCAAGGAAAGTAAAAATCTAAGTAAAGGCAAATACTCCAATCTTAAGGAAAAGCAAAACAAGCATAATATATTCGGTACATTTGTGAGACTTGTGTGAGCATTTTTTTAAGAGATAAAATTCATAATCAATTACATTTAAACATGAGGAGTTTGAAGTAAATCTTTTAACCTTTCTATATTGCTCATCATAGGGATGGTGCCATTGGGGAGGCTAGTGGTAGTACCCGGCACTATTTGACCCAACTATTCGGTGTAGGGTATATTAGGGACGGCACAAGAGGGAGGCTAGTGGTAGTACCTCGTGCCCCTTCCAACTCCACCGGATAAGGAGCAAATAGAGTATAGAACATAAGAAAGTAAAAACGAAAAACAATATCAAAATGTTCGTTAATTGGTTAAGAAAAGAAATTCAAAAAAAAATGAGGAAATGAATGACAAAGTAAATGAAAGTATATAAGAAGAATCAAGTCAAGTTTTAATCACTTGGAAACACACCTTAAGGATGAAATTAGTGGAAGATTATATTTAAATAGGGAAAGTTTATTTGAAAAGAATTGATTTTGATCCTTGACATGCTTGTTCTTAATATTTTAATGCATGACTTAACACATAATATATTTTGCATGTGGCATGATGTTTTGAATTATGGGTTCTCAATATTTTGTAATGCTCCATGCTTGGATAAGTTGATTGAAATATGTCTTAACTTGGAATATGTCTTAACTTTGCTCACAAGTCTTTGCTTCACCCTTGCCTCAAACTAACTTGTGTTCCAATGCTTGAATGTTTGAAATACTACATAAAGTTTTTTTTTATAAGTAATATTAAAAAGAAATTTCAGTTTAATCATTCACGATTATCTTTGAAAGTTAAATAGATTTACAAAAAGAAGAAGAGAAAGATATTTCTATTTAGGCAAAATGAATTGATCTTGATCTATCTTTCTACTTGCCTAACTTTGATACATAATGTTCTAATACTTGTTAAAATATCCTCCATTTTGTATCGAAACTCAATATTAAATACAAAGATTCTGAAAGTGTTCTAATGTTATTGAAATATGTGTTTTCAATCTTAGTGATTTAAGATGAGCTACAATGTAGAAGATACATATCTCAAATTATAATTTTGAAAGCCTTCTTGGAAATTCTTATGAAAATTCAGAATCTGATTTTGTATAAAAGCTTAAACTTAACTTAAAAATGCTTATATCGTTACATCTTGTAACCTTAGTTATATGCTTCAATGATCGCGTCATTCAGGAGAATAACTCAATATGATTTCTAAATGAAAATTTTAACATAAGAAAAACAGAATTAATTTTGATGCCTTGGTTGATTGTCTCGATACGCATCCGAAACATATCTTTTCTTATCCTTAAAGTGTACTAATATTGGTCTAAATGATGTGTCTTTCAATGATCTTGATTGCAAACAAATATTTTTAAATATATGATTTTATTTTGATATTAAAAAAAATTGAATAATTCTAGATCACTCTACATTCTCGATATCATAGAATTTCAGTTCTATTCACGCTTATCATCAAAATCTGAAATTCAACAAAGAAAAGAATGATTAAAGAAGAATACATCTTTTGAGGGGGGGCTTTGGATATTCAATCTAAATGCAAAATATCACGTCCATTTGATAAATATCTTTTATACGTTATGGATTGATTTTGATGAACCTCCTTATATTGCAAGACTTGCTTTAATTATATAATAAGTTTATACCTTGAGATGAGTTCTATAAAGGTTGTCTTATCTCAAACATTGAGTCTTATGAAAATAAGCTGAAACTTATAGAAAATATATTTTTCGAGATTGACAATTTTATTGAACATTATCTTCAAATTCTAAACTCTTAAATGGAATGATCAATTGAGGAGGAGAAAGAAAATTTCAGAAGGAGAGATCTTATGGAACTTAATCGCATAAATCTATAACTAAAGGAGAGAGAAAGAATACTAAATAAAAAGTGATCCTAATACTCTCCAATATGTATCATCTGAAATTTAAATCTGAAAATCTTTATGATACACCTTGAGGCTTGTTATTTGGTTAATATATCTTATGCATAAATCATGAACCAAATTGTAATTCAAACAGTTGATCTAATGAGCCTCTAACTTAATGAAAAAGGGGGAGAATAACGTGTTGAATTTTCTTGAGTATCTCTCAGAAAATCTATTTTGGAATTCACTAATGAGTCCTAATTGGCTTGCTATTTAGAACTTCAATTTAGTGCCAATTCATATTTTTATGTATCAAATTGTGCTTATTTTTTAAGGAATAAAAGAAAGTCTTTAAAAGAACTCAAAAAGAACTTTCAAAGCTTTGCATTTTATGTATGCTCTAAGATATATCATAAATTTCATGAATTCATATTTTAATATGTATGCCACAATATTTTTTTTATCATGAAAGAACTTTGAAGCCATTAAAAATTAATGATCCAACATGATGTTATATATATATTTTTTAAAAAAAGTTTTGTTCTTATTCTCTGAAAATTAGTTCAATTGCTCTCATGTTGCTAAAATACTTAATATATTGGGCAAAAGATCTTAAATGAACAAGCTTTCATACTTATTATTAAAGAAGGGTTAGATTTCCATTCGTGCTTTCTCTGAATATCATTTTTGGTACTTCTTGAATTAACTTGAGAAAGATTCCACCTATACTTGATTTGAAAACTATCTTTGGAACCACATTCGATGTGTTCTCATTATAATTGGCTTTGATCTATGCTCATTAATCTTTTTCTAACATTATTGCCTTGAGTTATATGATTCATATTCTTGCAATAATTTGACATGCAAATCAGAGTACAATAAGAAAAAGAAATATTTGAGTATTCTTATCTTTGTGCTTAATGTTTCACTATCTTTTTGATGTTGTCAAAAAGGGGGAGAAATATCTAAGTATATGCTCATAATGCTTTATGTGTTGATTATGTTAAGTTGATTAAATCTAAAGCATTATCATGAAGTATATTTTAAAGATATATATTTTCTACTTCAAACAACTTAGCTATGCATTACTTCTAGAACACAATATATTTTATATTGCATATACTCCAAGTTTTGTCATCATCAAAAAGGGGGAGACTGATGACCCAAATATTGATTTAAAGATTGATTTTGATGATCACAAAACCTTGAAGTATAAATACTAATGTTTGTGTTGCAAGAAGAAAAATAATTTATTTTGCAAGGAACATAGCAAGTTGGAAAAATACAAGAATGCTTCAAAAGTTCTCAAGAAAAGTTGGAAGAAAGCTACAATTTATTGGCCCAAGTTTCAAGTTCAAAGGATTTAAGTTGGAGGAGCAAATTCAAAGAAAGATTCAAAAGAATAGTCCTCGAGTCGACTTCTGGAAGTTCAGAGTCGACTCTGGCACTCTGGAGTTTCAAGGAACAGTGCTCGAGTCGACTCCGGAACTTTACGAGTCGACTCCGACTGAGAACAGACAAAAAAAACTGAGAGTTGATTTTCAGTGCTACAGTGCTCGAGTCGACTCCGAGACTGCAGGTCGACTCCAGGACTGCAAACAGACAAAAAACAGAGAGTTGATTTTCAGTGCTACAGTGCTCGAGTCGACTCCAAGATCGACTCCGAGACTGCAGGTCGACTCCAGGATTGCAAACAGACAAAAAATAGAGAGTTGATTTTCAGTGCTACAGTGCTCGAGTCGACTCCTACTTTAGCCGAGTCGACTCTAACACGCTGGGAGGCATAACGACTAGTTTTTTCTCAACTCCAACGGTTCTATTTTTGTCTCTAACGGCTAGATCTTTGTTCCCACGCCATCCAAAGCTATAAAATCGAGGGAAGAGCTAGGGAAGAGGGTATAGAAGTGGGAGAGAACACTTAGGAAAGAGATCTCAAAGAAAAATCTCCCAAAAGCACAAAAGGGCCATTCTAAGCAAAAGAGAGAGAAGAAGAGCATCCGAGTGAATCCCAAAGCTTTCTCTCCAACTGTGCGCTGCCTCAGTGATCCTCTACCTCATGCCAAATCAGAAGAGGGTTAAGAAAAGAAGAAGCCGAGTTCCTTCATCTTCAAAACTTGTTTGAGGGCTTCTCTTTACTCTACTTGTTTACATTGCTATATTTGCTTAGTTAAGAAGCTTGTATTTGCTTTAAATTCTTAGTCTAATATCTTGTAACTTGATTCAATCAAGGGATTGAATCAAGGGGTTAAGGTTTGTTGGTTAGCCAAAGGAAAAACCAACGGTGTTAAGGTTGTTGGTGAGCCAAAGGAAAAACCAACGGTGTAAGGTTGTGGTTGGTGAACCGGAGAAAACCAACTAGGTTGGATTGTGATCCCGTGAAAACAATCGGTTGGTTCTAGTCGGTGAGCCTGTGAAAACCGACCGAGTTCGTTGTGATCTCGCAAAACAACAAGTTGGGTTGTGAGCTTGTAAAACAACCGGCTGTAATCTGAGGGATTATAGTGAAATTCCCAAGAGGTCTTGGGGAGTGGATGTAGGTGCTGGGGTGCACCGAACCACTATACATCTTTGTGTTTGTGATGCCTTATCTCTTGTATTTCATGCCTTACACTCATACTTGATTGTGTAATATCTCTAGTTTTCTATAGAGTTATAAGTGATTGTTTAGAATTTGTTTAGCTTCCACTCCATTCTTACCACATACATAGATTAAAATTAATCATACAACAATAAGTTAATTTTAGATCAATTGCACCCTAAAGCCATAGTATAATTGCTCTAGCTTAATTTTCCACTGCTTTACTTGTAATTGCCTAGAGCTTAAGTAAATAACATCTTATCATTCCGCTGCATTTAATTCAAAGTAAAAATTAGGGAACATAATTTTTAGAAAACCCAATTCACCCCCCCTCTTGGGTTGTCACCTTGGGCAACAATAGCAATTCGAAGTGATCATGGAACTGAATTTGAAAATCAACACTTTGAAAAATTTTGTAATGAAAATGGTATCTCACATCAATTTTCAGCACCTAGAATGCCTCAACAAAATGGGGTTGTTGAAAGAAAAAATAGGACCTTGGCAGAAATGGCACGCACAATATTGTGCGAGTCAAATCTTCCAAAGTACTTTTGGGCTGAAGCTATAAGTACTGCTTGCCATGTTCTAAATCGGATTTTAATACGACTTATAACCAAGAAAACTCCTTATGAACTTTGGAAGAATAAGAAACCAACTGCTAAATATCTTAGAGTATTTGGATGTAGATGTTTCATTTTAAACAATGACAAGAAGGATGTTGCCCAAGAAGACAACCCAAGAGGGGGGGTGAATTTGGTTTTAAATGATTATTACAAATAAAAAGATAATGAATAACTAATTAAACCTTATTGCAAGCAGATTAATTAGTTTGCTATATGTAGTGAATGAAGGGGATGGAGGAGACAATGAAGCAATCACAAACGCAAGAGATTTTATAGTGGTTCGGAGCTAACCCTTGCTCCTACGTCCACTCCCCAAGCTTCACTTGGGAGTTCACTATAATCCCTCAAATTACAGCCGATTGTTTTACAAGCTCACAACCCAACTTGTTGTTTTACGAGATGACAACGAACTCGGTCGGTTTTCACAGGCTCACCGACTAGAACCACCCGATTGTTTTTTCGGGATCACAATCAAACCCTTACACTGTTGGTTTTTGCCCTCGGCTCACTAACCAACCTTAACACCCTTGATTCAATCCTCTGATTGAATCAAGGAAGAGAAACAGTTTGGAAAGAGTACAAGGATAGCTTCTTAAAAAGCAAATATGAACAATATGAATAAAGTAGAGTTAGAAGCCCTCAAACAGATTTTTGGAAGGGAAAGAAGGGGCTTCTCGAACTCTGAGACTCCTCTTTGAGTGTGCTGAAGATTTGCTGACAGAAGGGGAGCTTTGAATGCATGGAAAGCATTTGTAGGATGGAGTTCAATGCACTTCTTTCTTCTTTCTCTTGTATTTTCTCTTGTGAGCCTTTGGTAGGTGGAAATCACTTTTTCTTTGAATGGAATCTCTCTCTTGATGTCTTTTACTGTTCACTCTGGCTATTTAAGCAGTCCACTTTGAAAACTAGCCGTTAGACACCAATTTTGAGCCGTTCTGCACAATCTGCAACTCCTGACAATGTGTCCGTTGGGATCGGAGTCGACTCGCTCGATCTGGAGTCGACTCGGCTGTCGCTGGAGTCGACTCATGATTTACTAGAGACCACTCGCCCACTGTTCAGGATTTGAATTAAAGTGCTGTCCCGTTCTGGAGTCGACTCGGCCAAACTTGGAGTCGACTCACCAGTATCCGGAGATGACTCGGCCCTCTGGAGACGACTCGTTCTCAGGATTCCAGAGATCTTTCTTTCAGGTTTACTTCCTCGAGTCGACTCGGATTCTCTTGGAGTCGACTCGGCTCTCAGAGACCGAAAAACCAATCTTCTGTCTTTGGAGTTGAACTACCTCGGAGTCGACTCGGATCGTTTTGGAGTCAACTCGGCTCTCAGAGCCCAAAAAACCGATCTTCTGTCTTTGGAGTTGAACTGCCTCGGAGTCGACTCGGATCGTCTTGGAGTCGACTCGGCTCTCAGAGCCCAAAGTTGGTTCTCTGACTTTTAGTCTTGTTTTCCTCTGAGAGTTGACTCTTGCTTGTTTAGGAGTCGACTCCCCAACCGTTGGAGTCGACTCGAATTCTTCTAGAGTCGACTCGGTAATAGGGTCCAGAAACCACTTCTCTGTCTTTCTGTCTGTTACTCCTTAGAGTCGACTCGGAATTATCGGAAGTCGACTCGGCAAGCATCGGAGTCGACTTGAATTCTTCAGGAGTCGACTCGGTGACAGGGTCTGAGATTCATCTTTCTGTCCTGCTGTCTGTTCTCAGTCGGAGTCGACTCGCAGTGTCCCGGAATCGACTCGAGCCTGTGCCAGAACATCTGAAACACTTGGAGTCGACTCGTAATCCTCCGGAGTCGACTCGAGTTTCAGCCTTTGACTTAAGCTGATTTCCACATGCACTCAAAAGAAGATTCTCACAAATTTTGCCTCAGATACCGGATTGAATTCATTAGTATAATATAAAATATACTCAATTGCTTTGTGCTCATCAAAATCAAATAGGGTTATGATCAATCACTCCACAATCTTTCCCTTTTTGATGATGACAAAACATTGAGTATTTTTAAAGGGAATTGCTCAATCAAAAGATGATTCATAGTAAAGATTTTGAAATGAATTCAAATGTCTAGTTATTTTAATTTATCCAGAATTGAAAGGTATGAATCAGTAAATCCTAAGATTAAAGCTCCCTCTTTCATTTGGAATTATATAAGCCTTCATATCATGCAATCAATTGTTTGGCTTATATGTGTTAAATGAATTTGCATTCTTAAGATTTCAGATTCTCCCCCTCAACATATGCATTCAATTTTGTTTAGATTTTCTGAATTTTCTTTTAATGTCTTGAATCTTTCTAGCTTAAATTCTTACTTTCAGAGGGAAAATCTGACAATTTGTTCTTAAGTATGATTCAACCAATCTCCGAATATCCTTTGAATAGATTCTGGAAATCACTTCTTGAGGAGCCCCAATAGAGAGATAATGAGCCTCGAGGTATCAAATCCACTTAGAACAAATTACATTTTGCTTTAAGGATTTTTTTGTGATTCCCTTTACATTTTGATTCATCATATTTTCTCTCCCTTTTTGTCATCATAGCAAAAAGGCGCAGAATAGTATTAGAATTCAAATTGCACAGTTTTGAAAGGAAATGTCTACTCATTGTATTGATGCTAATTTGAGTACAACTGTAAATACATCATACAAGTGTAAAAAAAAAAACAAATACATCATAAAGTAAAAACAAAGCTACACTAGGATTTCTTGGAGGATGAGGCTCCTGAACCTAGTCTTGTGTGTAGCAAGACCAAGCTGAGCCCCTCTTGAACATTCCCTAGCTGAACTATGATCTTCAAGGTGGCCCTAGACTGGATCGTGGTAAGCTCGGTCACACTCTCCTGAAGGATGTCCAACTTGGAGATCAATGCATGGGCTAGTCGCTCTGCACCCTAGCTCTGGCTGCCTAGCTCATGTCGGATGCCGTCTCGCATCTTCTTCATGTCGTCCTTGACGTCGCTGAAGGGTTCTAGCATGCTATAATGGGCAGCGGAAGTTAGGGATTTTAAAAATTTCTTGATAAAGTTCCTTAACATAAAACCCTTACAAGCCAAGATCACCTTAATGGAAGCAATCAAATAATATAATATAAATGCAGAAATAGAAGAATACCTCTAATGCTAATCCAATGTGTTGCCCAAGGTGACAAGCCAAGAGGGGGGGGTGAATTGGTTTCTTTTAATTTTAACTATCTTACTTATGTTAAATGATGAGTTAGTAAACTTAAACAAATCACAATACAAACAACAAGAAGTATAGTGGTTCGGTGCTCTCCTTAGCACCTACGTCCACTCCCCAAGCGACCCCTTGGAAATTCACTATAATCCCGCGGATTACAGTTGGATTGTTTTCCGGGCTCACAATCCAAAAATCTTTACACTTTGGTTTTTCGGGTTCACCAAAAACCTATGTTGGTTTTACGGGCTCACCAACGAACCTATACAATTGGTTTTACGGATTCACCAACAACCTACGTTGGTTTTACGGGCTTACCAACAACCTATGTTGGTTTTACGGGCTCACCAACGAACCTTTACAATTGGTTTTCCGGGTTCACCAATCAACCTATTTCGTTGGTTTTACGGGCTAACCACCCAACCTTTACAAGTAGTTTAATAAACAAAGGAAGAAGATTTAAACTCCTAGATGAGCAAATATAACAATATAATCTACAAAGAAGAGTTTAGAGAATATTTATCGCTTGATGTGACTTCTCTCTTCTTTGTCAAGGATGCTTCACTCTTCAAGGGTGGATGGAGCTCTTGATGACTCTTTGAATCTGCTCAACCACTTTCTTTTGATTCTTGAATGAAGCACTTGGATGAAGCTTGCCTTGCTAGGGTTCTCTCTTGAATGCACTTGATGTATTTTCCAAAGCTTACTTCCTCTGATGAATACTCCCTCTTAAATACTTCTCCAACCTCCAAATAGTCCTTCCTGACCGTTGGATTGAAGAAACTAGCCGTTTATAGCCGTTGGGAGTCCAAAAAGCACTTCTGCACAACTAGCCGTTATGCTTCTGCCCGTGCTTGGGTCGACCCAAACTTTTCTTGGGTCGACCCAAACCTTGGGTCAGCTCAAACTTTTTTTTGGGTCGACCCAACCTTCAGAAACACAGAAACTTGGAATTCAGCTTTCCTTCACTTGGGTCGACCCAACCTTTCCTTGGGTCGACTCAAGGTTCAGTTGGGTCGACTCAACTTCTTCTTGGGTCGACCCTAACAGGGTTTTCAGAGAACCTTTTCTGTCTTCTTTTCTGTCTTGCCTTTGGGTCGACCCTCTCAGGGTTTGGGTCGACTCAAGCTTGGGTCGACTCAACTTCATCTTGGGTCGACCCTCTCAGTAAATCCAGAGAACCATTTTCTGAGTTGTTTTGAGGATCTTGATGTTTGGGTCGACTCATGCTTTCCTTGGGTCGACCCAACTCACTGTTCATCTGTGCCATTTTTGCAGAAGTGTGCCAAATGCTTTCTTGATGTGCCGGAGTCGACCCAATCATCCTTTGGGTCGACTCAATCCACACTTTGCTGCATCTCAAGGTTAGATTCATTCAAATAAACAATGAAATGTATCTATATCAATTTATACAAATATACTGAGAGTAATAGACTTATAAATGTAGTATCAATTTAACTTATAACATACTCTAGATAATTGCTTGTTAATCATCAAAATAACACTATCATCCTCAATCTCCCCCTTTTTGATGATTACAAAATAAAGAGTATGAGCCTATTGATACTTGTCTTTAAAATCAGTTTTTGAAAGGGCTTAACTTGCTGAATTTCAGCTTTTCATATATAAGAGTGAAGTCTCCCCCTATATCATTCAAATGTTGCCAATTTGACTTTTTGAATTACTCCCCCTTTCATTTATAATTCATTAAAGATGAAACTCCAAAAATTTGAGATAAAACATGAGTTTCAGGTTATGTATCGAGGTGTGAAAGGTGCGTGCCAAATTCTGAAATTATATGTGCCAAATTCTGAAATTTGATATAAATTTTTGACTTGATCATTTTCATTGTTGCAAATTGCTCCCCCTTGGATGTATATGCTTTCCTATATGATTTTCAATTTATTTTACAAATTATTTCTCTTTCTTTCTTTACTTCTCCTCTTATTACTCTATCTTTACTTCTCCCCTATTACTCTTTCTTTACTTCTCCCCCTTTTTGTTACTCTATTTACTCTATCTTTACTTCTCCCCTATTACTCTTTCTTCATCAAATAGGTACATGGGAAAAGACACAATAAATAACAAACATTCAAACTTCATTGATCAAAATAGGAACATTTTAGTACAATCATGCCAAAAATAAAAGCAAATACAATGTTCCTCAATCAAGGTTCAAAATACATGATCAACACAAAATACATATGAGAACTAGATACATATCCTAGGCTCTAAACAAGATCGTGAGACTCTCCCGGATCGCTTGGCTACGGCTCTCTTGGGTTCCATTTCTCTAAGATCTTGAAGTAATCTACTGTTTGGAGATGATTGGAGAAGATTTGAGAGTGGGGAATAGGATTTTCGGAAGAGGACAAAGGGTAAACAGTGCCCTAGATAGCTCACGGGTCCCCCTTCTAACAGTGGGGTCCCGATGTTGGGTCGACTCAAGAATTTTCTTGGGTCGACTCAACGTTGGGTCGACCCTATTATGGGTTGGGTCAACCCAAGTTCAGAAATTTTTCCTTTCTCTTCCTTTTCGCTTCTAAAAAAAAATTTTCCTTACTTCCAATCCTTACAAATTCTTTCTGGGACAATGATACAAGAGTAAGGAATCTATAGATTACAAGTTTGACTCATATTTCATGGGTTTTTAGAAATGGGAGGAATGTATCATGAGACTGCTTGCTCCCTTTTATATCTCTTCAATAAAAAGGATCACATATGCCTAATTCCCTCCTTAGCGTGCAGAATCTATCTTCACTCAAGGGTTTTGTGAATATGTCGGCTAATTATTTTTCAGTGCATATATGCTCAATACATATGTTTCCATTTTGCACATGATCCCTAATAAAATGATATCTTATTTCTATGTGTTTGGCTTTAGGAATGAGATATTTAGGATGCAAGCCAGAAGTGATCTCTAAATGTAGATTCCAAAGATAGTTTTGAAATCAAGTGTAGATGGAATCCTTTTCAAGTTATTTCAAGGAGTATCAAGAATAATATTCAAAGAAAGCACGAATGAAAATCCAATACCCTTTTTTTTTTAATATATTAAGTATATAGCAACATGAGAGCAATCTAATTAATTTTTAGAGTATAGTATAAGAGCAGATAAAGATCAAAATTTATATACTCGAAAAACATAAGATTATGTTGAATCCTTAATTCTTAATGACTTCAAAGTTCTTTCATGATATAAAAGTATTGGAGCATAGATACCAAAATATGAATTTATGCAATGTAGGATACATAAAATTCAGGGCTTTGGAAGTTCTTTTAAAGCTCTCTTAAAGACTTTCTTTTACTCCTTTAAAGATCATAGCATCAAAATCAATTAAAATGAATTGGCTCAGGATTGAAACACTAAAGTGCAAGCCAATAAGAGCTCATTAGTGGATTCCAAAGTAAATTTTCAATACTAAGACAAATGAAATTCTTTTCACTTAGTTTTCAAAACAAGTGATTTACCAATTAAGTACACATGAAAATCCAACTTTCAAAACATATTCAATGAAGCACAAAGTCTAATACCAAAATATGCTTAAATTGATATCAGTTTGAAACCAATTTGACATTAAAAGCATGCTAAAAGTCCTTTGCCAAATTTACATAGAGTAATCTTTAATGATTTAGCTTTAAGTCATGTCTCTTTCTTGTATGCAAGGCTCTTGATATCAATTCATGCTTTGTACGTAAAACAGTTAAATTCAGAAATTAACAAGAATGATCATGAATCAAATATAAAACATTCAAGGTGTATATTTATAAATTTCAATTTCTTAGTCATAGTTTCTTAGCAATGTATACATGAAGCACAATAAATCTTTTTAATATCAAAATAACATCATATGTTTAGAACCATTTGTTTGCAATCAAGATCATTGAAAAACGCATCATTTAGACTAATTTTAATAAACTTATAAGATAGAAAATGATATGTTTCAGATGCGTATCGGAGCAAACAATCAAGGCATCAAAAGTAATTCTATTTTTCTTAAACCGTAGTTTTTATCTAGAAATCATATTGAGTTATTTCCCAAAATGATGCAATCATTGAAGCATATAATGAAAGTTACAAAAATGCAATGATAGAAGCATTTTTAAATTAAGTTTAAGCTTTTATACAAAATCAGATTCTGAATTTCATAAAAATTTTCAAGGAGGCTTTCAGGATTATAATTTGAGATATGCATCTTCTACATTGTAGCTTATCTTAAATTATTAAGATTGAAAACACATATTTCAAGAACATTAGAGCACATCCAGAATCTTTGTAATTCATATTGAATTTTGGTACAAATTGGAGGACATTATGTACTAATGTTAGGCAAGATAAAAGATAAATCGGAATCAATTCATTTTGCCTAATTTGCAAATTCAAATTATTCTTTTCTTTTATTTTTTCAAAATATATTCATTAAAACAAAATGATGTTGTTGTTGGTAATAACATGTTTCAATCAAATTTTATAGGCATGAAGCATTACAAGTTATATTTAGGAAAGATCTTTGTTATTTGAATATTGAAAACATATAATTCAAAACATCATGTGACATGCAAAATATATTATGCATTAAAATATTAAGAACAAGCATGTCAAGGATCAAAATCAATTCTTTTCAAATAAACTCCCCCTATTTAAATATAATCTTGTACTGATTTCATCCTTAAAGTGTGTTTTCAAGTGATTAAAAAATTTGACTTGATTCTTCTTATATACTTTCATTTACTTTGTCTTTCATTTTTACCTTCTTATGCTCTATACTCTATTTGCTCCCTATCCGGTGGAGTTGGAAGGGGCACGAGGTACTACCACTAGCCTCCCTCTTGTGCCGTCCCTAATATACCCTACACCGAATAGTTGGGTCAAATAGTGCCGGGTACTACCACTAGCCTCCCCATTGGCACCATCCCTATGATGAGCAAAATAGAAATGTTAAAATGTTCACATCAAACTCTCCCTGTTTAAGTGTAATTAATTACGGATTTTATCCCTTTCACAAGTCTCACAAATGTGCCGAATGTATTATGCTTGTTTTTCTTTTCCTTAAGATTGAAGTATTTGCCTTTACTTAGATTTTACTTCTCTTGAATAAGATCCATTTTCTTTTCTTTATCTCTCTCTCTTTTTGTTATTCTCAAGTAATTTACATGAAAGAGCAGAATAAAGAAATAATCTTATGTATCATATAGATGGATATCATGCAAACAACATTTTCATTATGCTCAAGAATTCATAGCTTCTCACAAGTCAATTCAAATCAGCATTTTAAGCATATACTTGTGTATTTGATGGTTATGATATAGGCAAAGGAACATTTTAGTTTGAGCAAACCATGAATCAATTTCTAAAAGCATAAGTCAATTAATACATATATAGACATGATATCAAGAAATTAATAATTAAAGATTTTAACCATGCCACAATAAGATTTAAGTTATAGACTTTGCTCAGCTAATTTATGAGAGAGGTATCTAAAATTACCGATTCATTCTATATTCTTCAAGTCAAACTAGATTTCTTATGTGTGAACGTTTGGCTGAAGAAGGTCCTCTCTCTTGTTTGCATGTGAATGTTTATTGTATCTTATGTGGAGGTGTCCTTCAAGTTGAAATCTCTCATTTTCTTGCTCAAGGATCCTGCATTATTAACAAACTTCTTTTCTTTCTTGAAAGAAAGTCATTAGTTGCTTCAAGATACAAAACATTCATACAACATATTTCTTAACTAGATGACTCAACATAAGATATGACAATAATTGAATGTTGAGTCACTTTACTCAAGAGATTGCCTAAATATAAGCAAGCACATGTCACTTGAACTAAAGAGATAGTTTCATTAACCAAGATGGTTCAAGAACAAGCATGTGAGGCAATAGGAAGATTCATCAAGGTCAAATCAATTTTTTGTTTTCAGAATCAATTTAGCTTAGATTCTATTTGCTTAAGATAACTATCAATAAGACGTGCTAGCTAAGTTTTAATCAAATTATCTTAAACAGTTGTTTCTATCAAAATTCAGATTGTTACATAGAATCAAAATGATAAACTATATTCTCAATAAAGGATCTAGTTTTAATAAGAATAGTATGAATTGATATCTCTACAACTAGTATCTTTTCATTGAATATTCTATATGCATTGCTTGAAGAGTAATATCCAAAGAAATATTTGTTTTATCAGATTTGACATTATTTTCATAAGAACATATCAAGCATGACATGTATGACTGAAAAATATAAAAGATATACAATATATCATTTTCTATTTTTCAGAAGATCAAAAGGAGTTTTCTAATAGAAACCATATGTATGACAAGCAATGATGATAGCTTTTAACAGAAATCATTTAAGTAGATGACTATCATACAACATTGTCTTTTTCATTTCTTCAAGGATTCTATCAACTCTATTTTATTTATGGTGTTCTTGGTGTAGAAACAATTGTATTCAATATTATTTTCTGTGCACAACTCAATAAGAAATTGGTTTTCAAAACTATGCCATGATACAATTTTATTTTCATAGTTTGCAAACCTTTTTCATTTGAACCCTTTTTGTGAGTTTGTGCCAATGCAGAAAATATTTTAATTTAAGTGCCAAGAACAAAACCAATATTAGCTTTGAGAAATTTTCCACAATTACAAAATCAGAAAGCTTATCTCCTAGGTTCACAATCCTAGAGATCCAAATAAGTTCTTATGGAGAATAAAGGCTAAAGGTGAAAACAATATTTTCAGATTTAGAAATGATTCTAGTTTATTTTTCTAGATGACATACATAGCAAACTTTGACCTTGCAAAAATTAATCTAAATGAACCAATGACAAGGTCTTTTGAGATTAAGTCCATACTAGTATGAGTTGATTTTATACGCCAAAACTAGTCTATTTAATCTTGGTATTCTTAATGTATATATAAAAAAAATATACCAAGTAGACATTCTTGTGTTTATGATCAATAGAAGATAATGCCGAGGATAAGAACTCTCAATCAAGTATATAGAGAATTCAAAGAGTTATTCTAAGAGTATTGATTAAGTAAATTATCCATCAATAACTGAAGCATAATATAGGAAGATGGAGTGATTTAGATATATTTTCTTTTTATACCAAAAGTATCACTTATATCACAGAAATGATTAATACTAGCTACAATTTCAATATGAGAGGATGCAAGGATTACTAATTTCATTATTTCTTCCATTATGGTCACTCTTCTTAATTATATTTTAAGTTCTATTCTTTAACACGTGTCTAGAGAACCCATTGTCCAGATTCATTGGAATCTTGGGTAGCTAGACACATTTGCTAAAAACGATCATGTTTTCAACTTAGAAACCCAAGCTCTTTTGGGTCCTTGCAGGTTAGCTATAATTGTTCCTTTTGGAACCCATATTCTCTTAATTATCATTTTGTCTATTAGTTTGCAGGTTTTAGAATTACAAGTAATATACTTCTGCATATTCTTGCTAAATTTAAACAACATAGATTTAGCAAAAATAGATAATGAATTTTCAGTTTTCAGTTTCTGTTTATTAGTTTCACCAGATTTGTGAAAAATTGTTTTAGGATGAATAGTGGAGGATTTAAGAATTATATTCTCGAAAGATTTTTGAGTGTACCAAGGTTGATATCCCAATCCAGCTTTGTCATATACAGCTCTTGAATTTTCTATCATTAAATTTAGTTTTTCAGAGCTGAGAGTGAATCTTTCAACAATAGGTTTCAAATTATCAACTTCTTTAGTTAATTTTTCATTATCTTCTGAAAGCAGTTCTATGTTTTTCTTAAGTTTATCATGGCTTTCAGTAAGAAGTTGATTTCTCTGATTTAGTTCTTTATTTTCTTTAATTAAGATTTCAATTTCATTAGTCAGTTTTAGTTTTTCATCTATTAGGATTTGATTTTCATTCTTCAAGTTCTTGTTCCTACAAATAAGTTTCTTATGTTCTAAATACAAATCAGAAAAGACATCATGAAGTTTATCAAATGTAAAATCATCTTTAGTTTTAGCATGTACCTCATATATCTCATCTTCATGTGCCATTAAGCATGAATTTGCAATATGATGCTGCTCTTCTTCTACACATGATGTTTCAGATTTGTTAGTGCATTCATATTTAACTTCAAGCATATTCCATATTTCCTTAGCAGCTGTGCAAAAAGATATGCAATTAAGTTCACTATCATCTAATGCACAAAATAGCACATTCATGGCTTTTGCATTTTGCTGATCCATTTTCTTATCATGATTAGTGCTTGTGTGTGGTCCATTGACTATGATACTCCATAAATCATAGTCATGTGCTTGAATGAAAATGCACATGCGTGCTTTCCAATATGTATAGTTTATGCCATTAAAAAGTGGAGGTCTATCAATTAATTGTCCCTCTCCTATAGAACATCCCACTTGGGTTGTCATGATCTTTAACTCTTGATTGTGAGATCAATGAGTACTATTGGAGCACCTTGCTCTGATACCACTTGTTGCCCAAGGTGACAAGCCAAGAGGGCGGGGTGAATTGGTTTCTTTTAATTTTAACTATCTTACTTGTGTTAAATGATGAGTTAGTAAACTTAAACAAATCACAATACAAACAACAAGAAGTATAGTGGTTCGGTGCTCTCCTTAGCACCTACGTCCACTCCCCAAGCGACCCCTTGGGAATTCACTATAATCCCGCGGATTACAGTTGGATTGTTTTCCGGGCTCACAATCCAAAAACCTTTACACTTTGGTTTTCCGGGTTCACCAAAAACCTATGTTGGTTTTACGGGCTCACCAACGAACCTATACAATTAGTTTTACGGGTTCACCAACAACCTACGTTGGTTTTACGGGCTTACCAACAACCTATGTTGGTTTTACGGGCTCACCAACGAACCTTTACAATTGGTTTTCCGGGTTCACCAATCAACCTATTCCGTTGGTTTTACGGGCTAACCAACCAACCTTTACAAGTAGTTTAATAAACAAAGGAAGAAGATTTAAACTCCTAGATGAGCAAATATAACAATATAATCTACAAAGAAGAGTTTAGAGAATATTTATCGCTTGATGTGACTTCTCTCTTCTTTGTCAAGGATGCTTCACTCTTCAAGGGTGGATGGAGCTCTTGATGACTCTTTGAATCTGCTCAACCACTTTCTTTTGATTCTTGAATGAAGCACTTGGATGAAGCTTGCCTTGCTAGGGTTCTCTCTTGAATGCACTTGATGTATTTTCCAAAGCTTACTTCCTCTGATGAATACTCCCTCTTAAATACTTCTCCAACCTCCAAATAGTCCTTCCTGACTGTTGGATTGAAGAAACTAGCCGTTTATAGCCGTTGGGAGTCCAAAAAGCACTTCTGCACAACTAGCCGTTATGCTTCTACCCGTGCTTGGGTCGACCCAAACTTTTCTTGGGTCGACCCAAACCTTGGGTCAGCTCAAACTTTTTCTTGGGTCGACCCAACCTTCAGAAACACAGAAACTTGGAATTCAGCTTTCCTTTCCTTGGGTCGACCCAACCTTTCCTTGGGTCGACTCAAGGTTCAGTTGGGTCGACTCAACTTCTTCTTGGGTCGACCCTAACAGGGTTTTCAGAGAACCTTTTCTATCTTCTTTTCTGTCTTGCCTTTGGGTCGACCCTCTCAGGGTTTGGGTCGACTCAAGCTTGGGTCGACTCAACTTCATCTTGGGTCGACCCTCTCAGTAAATCCAGAGAACCATTTTCTGAGTTGATGTTTGGGTCGACTCATGCTTTCCTTGGGTCGACCCAACTCACTGTTCATCTGTGCCATTTTTGCAGAAGTGTGCCAAATGCTTTCTTGATATGCCAGGGTCGGCCCAATCATCCTTTGGGTCGACTCAATCCACACTTTGCTGCATCTCAAGGTCAGATTCATTCAAATAAACAATGAAATGTATCTATATCAATTTATACAAATATACTGAGAGTAATAGACTTATAAATGTAGTATCAATTGAACTTATAACATACTCTAGATAATTGCTTGTTAATCATCAAAATAACACTATCATCCTCACAATGTGCAGAATTTTCACTAGGTGCCCAAGTGTTCACCCTCCAACATTGATCCATACGAAAACTTGATTTAAGTCTTAAGCTCCAAAGACTTTGATCCTTAATGCAGAATTCTTCTAAAGAACTCTAATGGCTTGCTTTCCTTTCTTTCTATTTTTCTTTAACCTTCTAAAATCACTTCTAATCCTTTTATCCTAAAGAAGATGACGCGTTCGTAAAAATGCTTTCGCGAAACTAATCTCCCAAGTATAGGAGATCGTACAAGTAGTAAAATCTCGGGAGTCCGAGGTCGAATCCTCAGGGAACGATCTATAGATTATTAGCGTAATTTTTAGATGTAATTTTCAGTTGAATAAATATGTGGATTAAGATGATGTTTTGATTTTCAGAAATTAAAAATAGAGAATAATAGATCAATGAACAAAGTTCAATCAAATAGAAATGGTTAGGGATCCGGAATCCCCTTGATAATATTGCATTCAAGAATAAATCCTGCGATTCTTGATTAAGGATGTAAGAGTAGAATAGATCAAAATATGAAATATATTTTATGGACATATGAACTCTATTTCTAAGCATTCATCGTGCCTATTATATCAACGACAAATCAAATACAAAAGCAGTCCATGTACCATTAAACATAAACCATTAAAAATCTATCTACAAAATAGTTATGCAAGAACCCATAACACATCAAAAATATAAATCAATAAGAGCAAAGGTTCAGAATTTACTTCAAAGAAAGTAATACATCAAAGGTTCCTCCATCACCCTTCACCTAAGAAATCAGCCACTCATTTCATGCATTAATCCCTCTTTCATTTTCCCTTTTTTTTTCTTTTTCTTTTTTTCTCAGAAAATAGGGGCTCCCCTGTTTCCCTTTCTTCTTCTTTTTTCGAATGGGACTCTCCCCCTCCTCTGTTTTCCAATGGGAAAGAATGAGCCCCCCAGCCCTAACCGAGAGAGCCTCATATAGTTCACAAACTCTAGGGCCAGCGATGTTCCCTGATCTCTCGCGCAACGGGTGGATGCTGATGCCGAAGGATGAAGACTCTTGGATGGCTGAGATGAAACTAAGACGCAGACGGGAGTTGATCGCCGATGCTGAAATCACGGGATGCCGGAATCACGGACTCGGTTAGGGTGCGTGGGAGCTGAACCGTGGATGGCTCGCGGAAGAAGCTCCATGGATGACGGATCGCAGGCGGAAGATGAAGTGCGGATGCAGAAACTTAGCTGGGATGCGGGATCTTCGAACGCGGACGACTGGGAACTGATGTGGCTGGAACTCGGGAGAAGCTGGATGCGCTGTGAACTGGGAGGAAGATGCTGAAGGAAGCTTGGACTGATCATGGGTTGATGAGCTGCATGCGGACACTGGGAGCTTTGCGGATGAGGCGGAATCTGGGATGCTGGGAAAAGGCTGGAAACACGGACGAGATTGGGGCTTGGCCGCACTGTGAACTAGGACGCGGATGACTGGATGAACGCGTGGACTCGTGAGGATCTGGATGGCATGCGGAGATGCTCGCAGTTGATGGCTGCACGCGGACGCTGAGATTCGTATGCTCTATTTTGGGAAGAAACAAAGGAAGAGGCAGACACGACTGGGAGATGTTTCATGGGATGCTGAATGGCTGGGCTTCATCATTGGAGCTGGGAGAAAGGCTGATCGCGGCATGATTCGATCACGGATCGTAAGACGCGAACGGGTCTTGAGAGGGTTGATGCGGCTCACGGACGTGGCAAGGATGCTGAGGTGCTTGCGAACGGCTAAATCTGGGCTCTGTTCTGCAGCTGGGAAGAGATGAATTTATATAATGATAAAAATTATAATAAGTGCTAAGGATAAAATATTTAATCATGTAAATGTTAACACCTATTATTTATCATTATTTTGCTAGCATTAGGCTAAGTTAATTAGTACTTAGATCGCACTTTTGTGCTCTCATCACACCCCCCAACTAGTTTATTGCTAGTCTCTAGCAATTAACGAGCAAATAATAAAATGAGAGTGCAAAAGGTGTGGTCTAACCTATGATGTTTTATTAGAACTAATTGCATAAAATTAAGATAAGTACTCACTTTCGTAGGAATCACGATTGCACTTAGCACGTGCAACAAGCCGTTAAACCCCTAGGTTACCCTAGTGGACGAGTGTTGTCTCGTGAGGGTTTTCAAGGATGTTACCTACAAACATCATGAATGATATGACATGACATGAGATCCTAATAAAAATGTGAAATAAATTCTAAGCTAATACACATGTAATTAATTGATATATATTTTCAAGCATGGCAACTATCAAAGCAAGGAAATATAAAAATGTAGTGTGCATCAAATCGCATGACTTTCTCAGAGTACTAATACCTCCACCACAATCGGGCACTGCCTGAGTTTTAGGTGCACTACTCAAGTTCATAAGTGTTTTCTACAATTTGTTAGAACCTGATCCATCAAATTTTCAGAATATCACATGTTATCTAAATTTGTCAAGAATGGTTCGCATATAAAGAAAGAGCTATCAATCCCAACTAAACAACCCGGGTACACAGAGGTCAAATACAATGGAGTCAAACCAGCCATTACCACATGTCACTGGGTTCAGCTTGACCAACTCATACATGCTTATTATTATTTCATTCATTTTTTTTTAATACCCATGACGACTACATCTATCCAACCCTATTAGGCTCTAGTAAGGTCCATGTAGCGAGCTTTCAGCCAATGACCCCCGATCCAGTTGGCTCAAGACATTAGGTGAAACACCCCTCGGGCTTAATTACTCGAACCAGACTACGCCACGAGGCCAGACTTGTCATCAGAAGGATTTTTTTTCTTTATAAATATGCAAGAAAAGAGAAGATAGACTGAACCATATAGGTATTTTTTTATTATATATGTGACTGCATCGTGACTATAGGTCAACCAAGGTCGGATCATAAGGCACCTAAGTAATCTAACTGGGATATTCAACCTCTATCTTTATATGAAAACCAAATCATGAACCTTATGGTATGAACAAGGATACTCATACTTCTTTTACGGATAAGGCTAACAAAAATGCAGTTAACAAATGTGAACTCCTGAGACTTTCCTATTGTCATTAAGTACACGTGTGGAGATCTAATAATAGATCTTTATTTCTAGTTTTTTTTTTATCAAAATATTTTCCTCCCCCCAACTTAAACATTGCATTGTCCTCAATGTAAAAGATGCAAGAAAACTATATATGAGAGACAATAGAGAAAATAATGGAGAGAAGAAGAATACCTTGAGCTGTTGATTTTCAGAAAAGAAGACCTACAAAATAAGAAGAAAACTAGAAATAAAAAAAAAATTTAATTCTAACTAATATACACATACCTTGGCCGTCATGCTCAGTCATAAGAAGGCTCCTCCAAGGGAAAGGAGTCCTCTTCATCTGCAAACTTCTCAAGAAAAGGTTTTAATCTGTGTCCATTTACCTTAAAAATTTTGCCATCCTGTAGATTCTCAATTTCAACTGCCCCGTGTGGAAAAACAGTTTTTGCAATGAAAGGACCTGTCCATCTTGATCGTAACTTTCCAGGAAACAGATGTAAGCGAGAGTCATAACAAAGAACTTTTTGTGCAGGTTCAAAAGATTTTCTTAGAATTGATTTATCATGCCTAATTTTTATTCGTTCTTTATAGAGTCTAGCATTGTCATATGCATCTCGACGAATTTCATTCAATTCACTTAATTGTAATTTTCTAGCGAAACCAGCATCTAAAAGTTCAAAGTTTAATTTTCTAATGGCCCAATACGATTTATGCTCTATTTCAACAGGTAGATGACATGCTTCTCCATAGACTAGCCGATACGGAGACATACCAAGAATAGTTTTATAAGCAGTACGGTAAGCCCATAATGCGTCAGAAAGTTTTAAAGACCAGTCTTTGCATGATGGATTCACCGTTTTCTCTAAAATTCGTTTAATCTTCCGATTGGCTAACTCCACTTGGCCACTAGTCTGCGGGTGATAAGGGGTTGCAATTCTATGGGTGATACCGTACTTTCGTAATAGAATCTCAAAAGGTTTATTACAGAAATGTTTTCCTCCATCACTAATTATAACCTTGGGCATTCCAAACCTAGAAAATATGTTTTCTTTAAGAAAATTTAAAAATGGTTTGTGGTCATTAGTTCGACAAGGCACAGCTTCTACCCATTTGGATTCATACTCAACACCAACTAAAATATACTCATATCCAAAAGACGGTGAAAATGGGCCCATAAAATCGATGCCCCACATGTCAAAAATTTTAATAGCAGTAATGGGCTGAAGAGGCATCATTTGCCTACGAGTTAGACTTCCTACACGTTGACATTGCTCACATGTCCTACAAAACTCGTAGGCATCTTTAAATACTGTAGGCCAATAAAAACCACATTGCAACACCTTAGCTGCCGTTTTCTTAGATGCAAAGTGTCCTCCGCAAGCACTGGCATGACAAAAAGAGAGTATACTATGCATCTCATGATTCGGTATGCATCTTCTAAAGATTTGATCATTGCAATACTTGAACAAATAGGGGGCATCATAATAATAACTTCTTACTTCATGCAAAAATTATTCTTATCATTCGATCCCCAATGCTCCAGCATCCGGTTCGTGACAAGAAAGTTTACAATATCAGCATACCATGGCATAGTAGAAAGTGCAAACAATTGCTCTTCAGGGAACGAGTCCTTGATGGGCAATTGTGGCACCGAATCATTAAAAACTAGCCGTGATAAATGGTCAGCAACTACATTTTCTACTTCCTTTTTATCTTTGATAGCGATGTCAAATTCTTGGAGTAGAAGTATCCATCGTATTAAGCATGGTTTGGCCTCTTTCTTATCTAGCAAATATTTTAGCGCTGCATGGTCCGTAAAGATAACAATAGGAGCACCAAGGATATAAGAACGAAATTTGTCTAATGCAAATACTACTGCAAGCAATTCCTTCTCGGTGGTGGTGTAATTCATTTGAGCATCATTTAAGGTTTTGCTTGCATAGTAGATGACAAGTGGCTTATGATCCTTGCGTTGTCCTAGGACAGCTCCTATTGCAAAGTCACTAGCATCGCACATGATCTCAAAAGGTAATGACCAATCAGGTGGTCGCACGATGGGTGCAGTGCTAAGCATAGCCTTCAATTTTTCGAATGCCTCTTGACAGGTTTCGGTCCAATTGAACAGTGTATCAAGGGATAGGAGGTTACATAATGGTCGAGCTATGACACTAAAGTCCTTGATGAACCTCCTATAAAATCCGGCATGACCTAAAAATGATCTGACATCTCTAACCGTCTTGGGTGCAGGTAGCTTGGCGATTAAATCAATCTTGGCTCTATCAACTTTCATGCCCTTCGATGAAACTATATGTCCTAGGACAATTCCCTTTGGCACCATGAAGTGGCATTTCTCCCAATTCAGTATCAGTTCTTTTCTATACACCGAGCTAAGACAGCTTGTAAATGTAATAAACAATCATCAAAAGAATCGCCAAAAATAGAGAAATCATCCATAAACACTTCTAAAAATTTCTCGTTCATATCTTCAAAAATACTGAGCATGCATCTTTGGAATGTTGCAGGTGCATTACACAACCCGAATGGCATCCGACGGAAAGCAAATGTGCCAAAAGGACAAGTGAAGGTAGTCTTCTCTTGATCTTCTGGTGAAATCTTGATTTGGTAGTACCCGGAATAGCCATCGAGAAAACAATAAAATTTGTGTCCTGCAACTCTTTCCAAAACTTGGTCTAGGAAGGGTAGGAAAAAGTGATCTTTCCTAGTGACCAAATTCAATTTTCGGTAGTCAACACACATGCGCCAACTCGTCGGAACACGAGTTGGGACTAGTTCACCCTACTCATTTTTGACTACCGTCAGACCTACTTTCTTGGGCACGACTTGAGTAGGACTCACCCACTTGCTATCGAAAATTGGGTAAATAATATCCACGTCAAGCAACTTGAGGACTTCTGCTTTAACCACATCTCTCATCGTAGGATTCAGCCTGCGTTGCATTTGCTTTGTGGTTTTGGCATTGTCCTCCAAATATATCCGGTGCGTGCAAATTAAAGGGCTAATCCCCTTCAAGTCGGCAATAGACCACCCTAAAGCTCCTTTATGATTCTTTAGAACACAAAGTAATTTTCTTTCTTGGGCATGATCCAGATCAGATGAGATGATTATAGGAAATATGTCCTCGGGTCCAAGAAAGGCATACTTGAGTTCTTTCGGTAAAGGTTTCAACTCGAGCTTAGGTGTTTGCTCATAGGATGGTACTATCTTTGCTTTTCGAGGTGGCAACTGTTCAAATTCGTCTATTCTTGGTCTCCACCCATTGACCATCATGACATCCGAATTATCTAAAACAAGTGGGACCACATCATCAGCAGTACCTTCAGAACACCAATCTATCAAACCATTGTCGGCCGATTCAGTAAATGTTTCTTTTAACAGATATTCTTCCGCAATGGTTTCAACCCATTCAACTTCTTTACTTTCTTCATGATCACTTGGTTGTTTACCTATACTAAAGACGTTCAGTTCCAAGGTCATATTGCCAAAAGAAAGCTTCATGACACCATTTCTACAATTGATCAATGCATTAGAAGTTGCAAGGAATGGACGTCCTAAGATGACCGGAATCTGAGATGGTGAATTGGAAGCAGCATGTGTGTCCAGTACGATAAAGTCAACAGGAAAATAGAACTTGTCTACTTGGACCAACACATTTTCAATAATCTCTCTGGGGACCTTCACTGACCTGTCAGCTAATTGTAAGGTCACAGTTGTTGGCTTCAACTCACCCAAACCGAGTTGCTCATATACCGTATATGGCAACAAATTCACACTCGCTCCTAAATCTAGCAATGCTCGCTCAATCCTAAAATTGCCAATGATGCACGAGATAGTTGGGCAACCTGGATCCTTGTATTTAGGGAGAATGTTATGCTGTAAAATTGCACTCACATTTTCAGCCAAAAATGCCTTCTTCTTGACATTTAATCGACGCTTGACAGTGCACAAATCTTTTAAAAATTTTGCATAGGAAGGCACTTGTTTGATTGCATCAAGAAGAGGTACATTGATTTTTACTTGCTTAAAAAGCTCAAGAATTTCAGAGTTTGGTTCAAGCTTTTGCAAGGGCTTTAATCTTTGTGGAAATGGTGCAGGAAAAGGACATTCAATTTTTTCAGTAGATGTTGGTACTTCAGTTTCTTCATTATCCTTTTCTTTTGTCTTGGGAGGGTTAGAATCAGGTATGACTTGTGTTTGTTCTGGGACTGGTCGGTCAATACTCTTTCCACTTCGCAAAGTTATTATACTCTTCGCTTGTTCTTTATGCGAAGTTGAAGATGATGCATTGCTACCGCCATAGACTTGAGGATTAGGTTGTGGTTGAGCTGGTAACTTATCTTTCTCTTGAGCACTTAAAGCAGTGGTCAGCGTTGTCAGTTGATTTCTTAATTCATCATTGATTTTAGCTTGACCTTGCATGAAAGATTGCAAAGTTTCTTCGAGACTGGGTTTTTGAGGGGGTGCGTGTGCATAATGAGGTTGCGGAGGTGGAGGAGTTGGGTTATATACTTGTTGAGGTTGGTCATTCCTCCACCTGAAATTTGGATGGTTCTTCAATCCAGGGTTGTAAGTACCCGAAAAAGGATTATTGAAAGATTTTTGATAGGTATTCATAACATTAGCCTGATCGTGCAAGACTTCCTTGAATGCGGGTATTGTGGGGCAATCAGTGATGAGATGGCCAGGCATCTCACAAATCCTACAACACTCGCTGTTATGTTCTACGGTCTTGATGGGTTCAATCCTTCTAAGTTCAATTTCCTCTACCTTCCTAGTAAGGGCTGCCATTTTAGCCTGAATATCATCCTGAGTACTAAGGTTGTAAAGGCCCCCGTGTGGAATGCTAGTAGGCTTAGGCAAAGGTTTATTCACTCTATCCCCTGTATCCCATAATTGTGCAGTCTCTGCGAGAGAGTCTAAATAGTCCCATGCCTCATCGGGTTGCTTTTCCAAAAATAGACCATTGCACATAGTCTCTATAAATTGTTTTAACTGTGGAGACAACCCTTCGTAAAAGAAACTAATGGTTCTCCATGTTTCAAACCCATGATGAGGACAAGAGAGAAGCAAATCTTTAAATCTCTCCCAGCATTCATAAAATGTTTCATGGTCTTTTTGTTGGAAATTACTAATGTGCCTTTTCAAAAAGTTAGTCCTTTGTGCGGAAAAGAATTTTTTCAAGAATTCTCTTTGCATATCATGCCATGTTCCTAGCGATCTAGGTCTCAAGGAGTTCAGCCATGTTTTGGCTTTATCCTTTAAGGAAAAAGGAAACAAGGTCAATTTAAGGACATCTTCCGATACATTTGGCACTCTAAATGTGATGCTAATTTCCTCAAAATCCTTAAGATGAAGATAAGGGTTCTCGGATTCCATCCCATGATACTTGGGCAGCAATTGAATTACTCCTGGTTTGATTTCAAAGTGTCCTACATTTTCAGGAATAATCATGCATGAAGGTTGACTAGTCCTAGTGGGGTGTAAGTATTGTCGAAGTGTCATAACTGGGGGTCTACCTTCATCACCATGGTGACTTCCTACATCATCAGCCATCTCACCAGATCTGAGATTTTGCGTAAGATTTTCAATATTATGATCTAAGGAATTGTCAAATGTTTGTCGATTCAGGCGCCCAGTGTTGTCCCTATTCCAACCTAGCATACAAAATTTTAGAGTTTATTTATTTATTTATTTATTTATTTATTTTTTTGATGATCACCCTTGATCTTTTCTTAAAGTTCTTATCAATTTTCAATTAGCAACGAGGGTTAAAGAGATATGATAATAATAAAATTCTGATTCTAAAAAAAAATTAAACACAGAAAATTCAAAACAGACAGCAGCAAGGTTTCAGATTAATTTAATGGTCGTAACAATCTCAAAATATCAATCAGACCGTTCAGATGAAAGAAACTTGTGTCCCTTTTTTTTTTCTTTTTCTTTTTTTTCTCTGAAAACAGGGGCTCCCCTGTTTCCCTTTCTTCTTTTTTTTCGAATGGGACTCTCCCCCTCCTCTGTTTTCTAATGGGAAAGAATGAGCCCCCCAGCCCTAACCGAGAGAGCCTCATATAGTTCACAAACTCTAGGGCCAGCGATGTTCCCTGATCTCTCACAGTGGAGATCAACGGGTGGATGCTGATGCCGAAGGATGAAGACTCTTGGATGGCTGAGATGAAACTAAGACGCAGACGGGAGTTGATCGCCGATGCTGAAATCACGGGATGCCGGAATCACGGACTCGGTTAGGGTGCGTGGGAGCTGAACCGTGGATGGCTCGCGGAAGAAGCTCCATGGATGATGGATCACAGGCGGAAGATGAAGTGCGGACGCAGAAACTTAGCTGGGATGCGGGATCTTCGAACGCGGACAGCTGGGAACTGATGTGGCTGGAACTCGGGAGAAGCTGGATGCGCTGTGAACCGGGAGGAAGACGTTGAAGGAAGCTTGGACTGATCGTGGGTTGATGAGCTGCATGCGGACGCTGGGAGCTTTGCGGATGAGGCGGAATCTGGGATGCTGGGAAAAGGCTGGAAACACGGACGAGATTGGGGCTTGGACGCGCTGTGAACTGGGACGCGGATGACTAGATGAACGCGTGGACTCATGAGGATCTAGATGGCATGCGGAGATGCTCGCAGATGATGGCTGCACGCGGACGCTGAGATTCGTATGCTCTATTTTGGGAAGAAACAAAGGAAGAGGCAGACACGGCTGGGAGATGTTTCATGGGATGCTGAATGGCTGGGCTTCATCGTTGGAGCTGGGAGAAAGGCTGATCGCGGCATGATTCGATCACGGATCGTAAGACGCGGACGGGTCTTGAGAGGGTTGATGCGGCTCACGGACGCGGCAAGGATGCTGAGGTGCTTGCGAACGGCTGAATCTGGGCTCTGTTCTGCAGCTGGGAAGAGATGAATTTATATAATGATAAAAATTATAATAAGTGCTAAGGATAAAATATTTAATCATGTAAATGTTAACACCTATTATTTATCATTATTTTGCTAGCATTAGGCTAAGTTAATTGGTACTTAGATCGCACTTTTGTGCTCTCATCAGAAGACCACCTTATCTTGGCTTAGGACACACTAGAAGCAATGCTAGAAAGAAAGAAACTAATGTAAGAAAGAAAGAAGAGAGGAGTGGGGTGGAGTTGGAATGATGAAACCCATGGAGTGGTAGCCTATTTATAATAGGTGTAGGGATGCATCCCATCCACACATCCTCTTATGAAAGGGCATCATCTAAAGGGCCATATCAAATAAGAGGAGGTGCAGATCAAGTGAGGAGGTGTATCAAATGATATGTCCTTTCATGTGGTACCATATTTTGACCAAGTCAACATCACATGCTAATCACATGTCCATCACGCCTCACCTCTTGATCTTTCATGATGATGATCCAAGGGCTCCAATGCAAGGCGCCATTCACTTGACCCATTATGTCTTCATCCAATGGTGGGATTAAGATCCAATGGTCAATTATGGTAGCCATCCTCTAACTCAATCCAATTGGGTTAAACCAACTCTCCATTATGTCTTCATCCAACGGTAGATCAAGATCTAACGGTCTAGATTGAATGATTTATTAAATCTAATCCAATTAGACTCAAACCAAGCCAATTAGGTGCCAACTCTTGGCTAACCCATATTAGAATATGATCTAATCAAATTAGATCAATTAAGAATCAGATTCGAATCCAATTCGAAACAGATTCGAATCCAATTCGAATCAGGAGCTAAGGTTTGCAACATCTCCTAGGATGTTTATCTTGCAAACATGATCTAATCCAATTAGACCCTTGATAAGTTTTCTTGTGTGTGACCCATTGGGTTCCATCCTTAGCCAGCAATAGGTGTGAGTGCGAGTTGACCCAACTTGATTAGAACTCTTCTAATCGATTTAAGTCCAAACTGCGCGAATCCGAACTTAACAATTAGAATCCTTTCTAATTGGTGATCGAATTAAACTCTTTAATTCGATCAAACCTATAAGACAAGATTGACGTCTAGCAACATATCATGTCTACCCGAAAAATATGGAATTTGGTGAAAAAACCAAAAATACCCTTCAGTGGCAAGTTACCGTGCAATTTAATCCTATAATCAAACTGCATCCCAAATATGTATATGAGTATGAATATATATCAAATTCAATTTTATATTCATATTTTTCTCAATCTTTTAATGATAATTCAAATAATGAAATATTTAGAAACTCTTTCTAATTTTCATTCTGCTTTGATCAAAGGCTTTCTGAATTATCATATGATTAGAATAAATAGGATGCTATCTTCTCTTACTAGAAGTGATTAATTCCTTGTTGACCTACTCATAATCTTCGTACATAATTCACCATATCCAGAAGACCTCGTACACAACTTATTGTCATGAATGAGTATAAACCAAAATATGGGTTCATGTGCACAAGATACCATGGTGATCTCAGGTCATAGGATCAGTTGCACAACTCCCACTAAGAGAATCATCTTTTGACATGTAAGTAAGACTTCATAAGATTTCTCTTTGTAGGTCAATTCAGTAAACTCATTCTTCTAATGAGCACCCACATCTTTGTATTAGTGTCTCCACACAAATGATTGTGAGATCAATCATCCTCTGCATCGAGCATACATAAGACATGCCAGTCTTTTCGGTAATCATTGATCCCCGACTCAATATACCAATGACTGGGAATATTTAAGATTAGAATTTTAGAATTTTAAGTCTCACTAGTATGATCTCATCATAGTCTGAAAACCATTGCCCTAATCTAAGGAGTTTATCATAAATATAATCAACAGCATATGATAAAACATAACGTCTTTATTCATATTTAAATGTCATGTACATGATTTTGACAAATCAAAAGAAAAAACCTTTCGCAATACATATTGCGATTGGCTTGTAGGGCATCTACTCTTTAAGTCGCTCATGTTCAAATATTGAGCTTGAACTAGGCTTCGCACATTGGATATTTCCTCCCTTAGGTGCGCAGTCATCTCGGTCACGGCTGCCAAGGAGGGAACTAGCTCGGTGGAGGGAACTGTCTGAGGACCTCGGAGCTTCCTCAGCAGGTCATCCCTCAGCTCCCTCACTATCTTCTGCCGAAACTCTCGGAGCTGCTCAGAAGATATCCGAACCTCCAGGGGCTGCTGCTGAGAAGGTGGGGCAGTGGTGGTGGAGGGCTCAGTACGGGTAGGACCAGAAGTGGAAGGATAGGTGGGAAGATCTATACAGTGCTCCTGATCATGGTCAGGGCTAGGAGAGTGATGAGTGGTAGGGTCAGATGGTGTGGATGTGGATAGTTTTCGTACCCAGACTCCCCCGACCTTGTGGAATCCCATCCGATGAAAGGTTCCCTCACCCATGCGATCTGTAAAACGCAGTGAGCGAGAGGGTTCCCCCTCAGGGATAGGGACCTCTAACTCCCTAAAGATAAGGGTGAACAACATCCCATATGGGAGACTCAGCCTAGGTTTGTCTAGGGGTTCACAAAGGTATTTGTAGATGAGTTTAGGGAAGTTGATGGTGTTAGGGTTTCCCAGTGCCCTAGGGCGCAGCGGAAGATACGGGATTATAAAATTTTCTTATAAAACCCATTATATGAAACCCTAATAAGCCAAGATCGCCTTAATAGTATAACCAAATAATGTAGAAAATATAATCTTGGTATAGAAGAATACCTATCACGCTACATCCAATATATCTGAAGATGTCCTAAGGTGCCCAAATGTTCACCCTCCGATGTTGATCCACACAGGAATGGGTTCAAGACTCTAGCTCCACCAAAACTTGATTCTAATTGTTCAATCCTTCCAAAGGATTTAATTGGCTGATTTTCCTTCACTTCCTTCTTCCTTTCTACCTCTAAAACATTCACTAGCCTTTTTGTCCTAAAGAAGACCCTCTTGTCTTGGGTTAGGACAAAAGAGAGAGGCTTGTAAGAAAGAAGGGATAAGGGAGAGAGAAGGAGAGGCTTTTTCTTGGATGATCTTTAGAACCCCAAGGCACCTCCTTATTTATAAGAGATGGAGGGATGCATCATAAGGGGATGCATCCCATCCACACACCTCATCATGATGAGGCATGTGCCAAGAGATGCATCCCATCATGATGGGGTGCTAAGGAGAAGGGTGTATCAACTTCTTTCTCACATCTCCCTCTTAAATATTGATGATCCAAGGGCCCAAATGCAGTGAACCAAAGCCAATGGTCCAGATCTAGGCGCCATCTAATGGTCCAGATCAGGGCATCATCATCCAGGGTGCCATCCAATGGTCCAGAAGCAAGATGCCATCACCGATGGTCCAGATTCAGGCGCTGAGCAATGGTCCAGATCTTTCATCCAGAGAGCCATCCAGTGGTCCAGATTCAGGCGCTGAGCAACGGTCCAGATCTTTCATCCAGAGAGCCATCCAGTGGTTCAGATTCAGGCGCTGATCAATGGTCCAGATCCTTCATCCAGAGAGCCATCCAATGGTCCAGATGAAGGCGCCAACCAGTGGACCAGATCCTTCATCCAGGAAGCGATCCAATGGTCCAGAAGTGAAGGCCCTATCAAACCCAATCCAATTGGGTTTAACCAACTTAAAGAAAACATTAAACCTAATCAAATCAGGTCTAATTAAAGCCAAATGGGTTTCAACTCTTGGCTAACCCATATTAGGTCATGATCTAATCATATTAGATCAACCTAATCTAAGAATCATATTCGAATTTAATTTGAATCAGGAGCTAGGGTTTGCAACACGTGCTAGCATGTTCATCTTGCAAACATGATCTAATCCAATTAGACCCTTGATCAATTCCCTTGTGTGTGACCCATTGGGTTCCTTATCTTAGCCAGCAGTAGGTACAGGTGCAAGTTGACCTAACCTGATTAGAATACCTCTAATCCAATTTAGGTTCAATTTAGTGCTAAACCTGACTTAGCAATCAGAACCTTTCTGATGCTTTGATATAATCAAACTCTTTGATCCGATCAACCCACAAGACATGATTGACGTCTAGCAACGTATCATGTCTACCCGGAAGATGAGGAATGTATTGGACAAATCCAAACATACCCTTCAGTGGAAAGTTACTGTGCAATTCAATCCCTCAGTCATACTACATCCTGAATAAGTGCTCGAGTATGGATGAATATCAAACTCAATCACTTATTCATGTCTCTCTCAATCTTTTATATGATAATTCAAACAATGAAACATTAGAAACTCTTTCTAATATTCATTTTGCTTTGATCAAAGGCTTCTTGAATCATCATAAGATTAGAGTAAGTAGGATGTTACCTTCTCTTACTAGAAGTGACTGATTCCTTGTTGACCTACTCACAACCTTCGTACAAAATCCACCATATCCAGAATACCCCGTACACAACGCAATGTCGTGAATGAGGGTAAACCAAAACATAGCTTCAAGTGCACAAGGTACCATGGTGATCTCAGGTCTAAGGATCACTTGCACAACTCCCACTATGAGAACCATCTTTTGATAATTAAATAAGAATCCATAAGATGTTCTCATGGCTGGTCATTTCAGTGAACTCATTCCTCTAATGAGCACCCATATCTTTGTATTAGTGTCTCACATAAGTGATTGTGAGATCAATCACCCTCTACATTGAGCATACATAAGATGTGCCAGTCTTTCCGGTAATATTGATCCCCGACTCAATATACCAATTTGACTGGGAATATTCTAAATTAGGATTTTAGGATTTTAGGTCTCACTGGTATGATCTCATCATAACCCTAAAACCAATGTCCTAATTTATAGGGTTCATCATCCAATAATAAAATAGATAAGCAGCAAATGATGAAACACAATGCCTTTATTGATATATATCGAGTGTCAAAGTACATGATTTGGAGGATTACAAAGAGAAACCCATCAAATGATTGGCTTATAGGGCATCTACTCTTTCAATCTCCCACTTGCACTAAAGCCAATCGCCCTTATATTTTAACCCCATACAATCGAGGTGACGATTGAATTGCTGCTGTGGTAGAGCTTTAGTAAATGGGTCTGCTATATTGTTCTTTGTGTCTACTCGTTCAATCTTGACGTCTTGTCTTTCGATTATCTCTCGAACAAGGTGGAAGCGTCTCAAAATGTGCTTGGATCTATGATGAGACCTTGGTTCCTTAGCCTGTGCAACTGCTCCAGTGTTATCGCAATAAACTGGGACTGGTCCGGCAATCTCAGGAACTACACCCAGCTCTGTGATGAACTTCTTCATCCAGACTGCTTCCTTAGCAGCTTCACTAACAGCTATGTATTCTGCCTCAGTAGTTGAGTCAGCTACAGTTTGCTGTTTGGAACTTTTCCAACTCACAGCTCCACCATTCAAAGTGAAGATATATCCAGAGATTGACTTGCTATCATCTGGATCAGATTGAAAGCTAGAATCTGAATACTAATATAAGCAGACCAATCAAAGTGAAGATGCCATTTTTGTAGAATTAATCTATAATTACAAAGAACACTAATATAAGCAGACCAATCATGATGACATGTATTCAATCAGACAAGGACTTTATCAAATTGTTACTCCCACTATTTTTATCGAATATCATAACCCTCAAGTATGATGAACGAGAAAATACTAATTTTCTTAGTGGGGTTGAGATCCAAATTCCTTATAAAAGACCTTGTGGGAATCACAACAAGCCCTTATAAGTTCAAAGGTAGGAAACTCTTTCCAATTGCATCCCATGCAATTTCCAACTTTACTCTGTCCTCTAGCACACATATAGTCTTGTGGGAATCACAACAAACTATTGTGTCTAGTTAAGTCAAACCCTTCATTTTTATACAGTCATATTTGAATAATGCTGCCCTTGTGGGAATCACAACAAGGCAACATATTAAAATATGCCATATGCATCATATGCACCAAGATATTACAATATCAATCCCTAATACTAGCCTTGTGGGAAATCACAACAAGCTAGCGTAGATATTGACATAATAATATCTAAGCATGAAGGAAGGACCTTTATAGTGTTATATCAGCAACTAGCTTTTTCATGGAGGTCAATCAAATAGTTGGCCAGGTAAGCAGATGGGAGGCTCTCCTTACTTAGTAAGGTCCTAATTAAATAACCACCTGTAGCCACTTTCCTAGACACCAACTTAGTCAATTGATTCAGAATGGCTCAGCATAAAGCAATTAACACTACACTTAATTATGAATTTAGTGAGGGCGTTCAAATAGTAGTATCTTACTAACATTAAGCTCAACCATAAAGGACAATCAAATAATTGGCCAGAAAAGCAGGTGGGAGGCACCCTCACTCAGAGAGTGAGGTCCTAATTAAGTAACCACCTGTGGCTTCCTTCCTAGACACCAACTGAGTCGATTGTTCCAGAATGGGTCAGCCCAAAGTTTTCATACTACTATATTGGTCTCATTGCACATTCTATAATTTAGTACTAGCAATTATACTGTGCTACAACATGAATATAACACTATCTCATAGCATAAACTAATCATGCATACAAACAACCTAGCTATCTCGTAGCATCAAGATAATAGCATGTATTATCATTTGGTTAAACTGATTAAGGGTGGCTCTGATACCACTGTTAGGGTTTCCCAGTGTCCTAGGGCGCAGCGGAAGATACGGAATTATAAAATTTTCTTATAAAACCCATTATATGAAACCCTAATAAGCCAAGATCGCCTTAATAGTATAACCAAATAATGTAAAAAATATAATCTTGGTATAGAAGAATACCTATCACGCTATATCCAATATATCTGAAGATGTCCTAAGGTGCCCAAATGTTCACCCTCCGATGTTGATCCACACAGGAATGGGTTCAAGACTCTAGCTCCACCAAAACTTGATTCTAATTGTTCAATCCTTCCAAAGGATTTAATTGGCTGATTTTCCTTCACTTCCTTCTTCCTTTCTACCTCTAAAACATTCACTAGCCTTTTTGTCCTAAAGAAGACCCTCTTGTCTTGGGTTAGGACAAAAGAGAGAGGCTTGTAAGAAAAGAAGGGATAAGGGAGAGAGAAGGAGAGGCTTTTTTCTTGGATGATCTTTAGAACCCCAAGGCACCTCCTTATTTATAAGAGATGGAGGGATGCATCATAAAGGGTTGCATCCCATCCACACACCTCATCATGATGAGGCATGTGCCAAGAGATGCATCCCATCATGATGGGGTGCTAAGGAGAAGGGTGTATCAACTTCTTTCTCACATCTTCCTCTTAAATCCTGATGATCCAAGAGCCCAAATGCAGTGAACCAAAGCCAATGGTCCAGATCTAGGCGCCATCTAATGGTCCAGATCAGGGCATCATCATCCAGAGTGCCATCCAATGGTCCAGAAGCAAGATGCCATCACCGATGGTCCAGATTCAGGCGTTGAGCAACGGTCCAGATCTTTCATCCAGAGAGCCATCCAGTGGTCCAGATTCAGGCGCTGAGCAACGGTCCAGATCTTTCATCCAGAGAGCTATCCAGTGGTCCAGATTCAGGCGCTGATCAATGGTCCAGATCCTTCATCCAGAAAGCCATCCAATGGTCCAGATGAAGGCGCCAACCAGTGGACCAGATCCTTCATCCAGGAACCGATCCAATGATCCAGAAGTGAAGGCCCTATCAAACCCAATCCAATTGGATTTAACCAACTTAAAGAAAATATTAAACCTAATCAAATCAGGTCTAATTAAAGCCAAATGGGTTTCAACTCTTGGCTAACCCATATTAGGTCATGATCTAATCATATTAGATCAACTTAATCTAAGAATCATATTCGAATTTAATTTGAATCAGGAGCTAGGGTTTGCAACACGTGCTAGCATGTTCATCTTGCAAACATGATCTAATCCAATTAGACCCTTGATCAATTTCCTTGTGTGTGACCCATTGGGTTCCTTATCTTAGCCAGCAGTAGGTGCAGGTGCAAGTTGACCTAACCTGATTAGAATACCTCTAATCCAATTTAGGTTCAATTTAGTGCTAAACCTGACTTAGCAATCAGAACCTTTCTGATGCTTTGATATAATCAAACTCTTTGATCCGATCAACCCACAAGACATGATTGACGTCTAGCAACGTATCATGTCTACCCGGAAGATGAGGAATGTATTGGACAAATCCAAACATACCCTTCAGTAGAAAGTTACTGTGCAATTCAATCCCTCAGTCATACTACATCCTGAATAAGTGCTCGAGTATGGATCAATATCAAACTCAATCACTTATTCATGTCTCTCTCAATCTTTTATATGATAATTCAAACAATGAAACATTAGAAACTCTTTCTAATATTCATTTTGCTTTGATCAAAGGCTTCTTGAATCATTATAAGATTAGAGTAAGTAGGATGTTACCTTCTCTTACTAGAAGTGACTGATTCCTTGTTGACCTACTCACAACCTTCGTACAAAATCCACCATATCCAGAATACCCCGTACACAACGCAATGTCGTGAATGAGGGTAAACCAAACATAGCTTCAAGTGCACAAGGTACCATGGTGATCTCAGGTCTAAGGATCACTTGCACAACTCGCACTATGAGAACCATCTTTTGATAATTAAATAAGAATCCATAAGATGTTCTCATGGCTGATCATTTCAGTGAACTCATTCCTCTAATGAGCACCCACATCTTTGTATTAGTGTCTCACACAAGTGATTGTGAGATCAATCACCCTCTACATTGAGCATACATAAGATGTGCCAGTCTTTTCGGTAATATTGATCTCCGACTCAATATACCAATTTGACTGGGAATATTCTAAATTAGGATTTTAGGATTTTAGGTCTCACTGGTATGATCTCATCATTACCCTAAACCAATGTCCTAATTTATGGGGTTCATCATCCAATAATAAAATAGATAAGCAGCAGATGATGAAACACAATGCCTTTATTGATATATATCGAGTGTCAAAGTACATGATTTGGAGGATTACAAAGAGAAAGCCATCAAATGATTGGCTTATAGGGCATCTACTCTTTCAGATGGGAGTGTCTTGGAGGATGTGGAACATCAACGCTAGGTCTCTCTCTGAAATGAAGTCAAACCTACTAGTTTTGAGAAAGAGAGTCCTAGAAATGATACTTAGGAGAAGCCGCATTTCAGCCGAAAGCTGATTTGCGAACACCTCCTCTATGGGGGATAGAGGTGGACTCCCTAAGATGGCCGTAAGGGCCTCTGTCCTATCTGAGGGGTGTGTGGGAACGATCCCCTCACTGGAGAGATGGAGGACTCGAGCAATGAAGTCCTCGGAAATGAAAACTGGGGCACCCACTACAGTCCCCTGGATACCGGCGCTATCCGTGCGATAGTACCGTAAAATTTCCTAACTAACCCTGGATAGGTAGGGAGGTCAAGAGAACATAAAAACTCTAAGCCCTCGGCCCTAAGGTGATGCCCTAGGTTGAACCCTTCCCAGGAGAGGAAGTCAAAGTTGACTTGCCTCTCGGTAGAGACAACCTTCCCGGCGCATAAGCGCGAGGGAACCGGCCTAGGCGGGGAAGGAACCGGAGGTGGTGGCCTCGTGGGTTCGTTCCGAGCCTTGGACCGTCGCTCGGCCCCACTCGCGGAGAAGGGTCTCTTTCGGTTTGGGACAACGACTTTCCTAGGCATTTTTGACCTAAACACAGGGAAAGGACAAGAAAAATGGAGGAAACACCGAGGAAAGAGCCTAGAATGGGTCGGAGACGAGGTCGGAGACGACTCTAGGGCTTTTGAACAGTGGCAGCTGAAAATAGAAGTGAAGTGAAAAACATTCCGCTTAGGGTTAAAAGTCGGATTTCCGACCTCGAGTCGACTCTGGTAAGTCACGAGTCGACTTGCCCACGAGCCGACTCTAAAATCTATTCGAGTCGACTCGAACTCTCGCACATAACCAAAAATCTCTTTATTTCCGTGCCAAAGGAGAGAGTTATGGAACTATCTCAAGTTCTGATTTAATGAACATAGATAAGAGGTCCTATGTCCAACATAAACTAATCATCAAAATCAATGAATTAGAGGAGAGTATTACTAGAATGGATCAATCACTCCTAACCCTCTTCTAAGTAAACAAAATCGATCTTCACTCAAAGGTTTAGTGAAGATATCAACAAGTTGATCATCAGTACAAACAAACTGAAGTATCACATCACCATTCAGAACATGATCTCTTATGAAGTGATGTCTTATCTCAATGTGTTTAGTTCTTGAATGTTGAATTGAATTTTTAGTTAGATTAATGGCACTTGTGTTATCACAATAAACTGGAACTGGTCCAGCAATCTCAGGAACTACTCCTAACTCAGAGATGAACTTCTTCATCCAGATAGCTTCCTTAGCGGCTTCACTTACAGCAATGTATTCTGTCTCAGTAGTTGAGTCAGCTACAGTTTGCTATTTGGAACTCTTCCAGCTCATCGCACCACCATTTAGGGTAAAGACATACCCTGAAGTGGACTTGCTATCATCTGGGTCTGACTGAAAACTAGAATCAGAAAATCCTTCTAGTTTCAACTCAGATCCTCCATAAACTAGAAAAATATCTTTAGTTCTTCTCAAGTACTTAAGAATATTTTTCACAGCTATCCAATGATCCTCTCCTGGATCAGCCTGAAATCTGCTTGTTATGCCTAAGGCATAAGCAACATCTGGCCTAGTACATAGCATAGCATACATAATCGATCCTACTGCCGAAGCATAGGGAATAGAATTCATTCTATTTCTCTCTTCAGATGTTTTAGAAGACATCTTCTTAGAGAGACGTATGCCATGATTCATAGGCAAGTAACCTCTTTTACTTCCTTCCATGCTGAATCTTTTCAGCACATGATCTATGTACCTAGACTGGGACAAGCCTAGCATCCTTTTAGATCTATCCCTATAGATCTTTATACCAAGTATATAGGATGCTTCTCCCAAGTCTTTCATGGAAAAGCTTTTTGATAGCCAAGTCTTGACCGATTGTAACATTGGAATATCATTTCCAATGATCAGTATGTCATCTACATACAATATTAAGAAGACAATGGCACTCCCACTAGTCTTCTTGTACACACATGGTTCATCCACATTTTTAATAAAACCAAACTCTTTGACTGTTGTATCAAAACGGATGTTCCAACTCCTCGATGCTTGCTTTAATCCATAAATGGATCTCTTAAGCTTGCATACTTGATTTGCTCTCTTACTTGAGACAAATCCTTCTGGCTGTGTCTGAAGGATTTTAGCATGTTATAATGCGCAGCGGAAGTTAGGAATTTTAAAAATTTCTTGATAAAGTTCCTTAACATAAAACCCTTATAAGCCAAGATCACCTTAATGAAAGCAATCAAATAATATAATATAAATGCAGAAATAGAAGAATACCTCTAACGCTAATCCAATATGCAGAATTTCCACTAGGTGCCCAAGTGTTCACCCTCCAACGTTGATCCACACGAAAATTTGATTTAAGTCTTAAGCTCCAAAGACTTTGATCCTTAATGTAGAATTCTTAAAGAACTCTAATGGCTTGCTTTCCTTTCTTTCTATTTTTCTTTAACCTTCTAAAATCACTTCTAATCCTTTTGTCCTAAAGAAGACTACCTTGTCTTGGCTTAGGACACACTAGAAGCAATGCTAGAAAGAAAGAAAACTAATGTAAGAAAGAAAGAAGAGAGGAGTGGGGTGGAGTTGGAATGATGAAACCCATGGAGTGCTAGCCTATTTATAATAGGTGTAGGGATGCATCTCCAAGGGATGCATCCCATCCACACATCCTTTCATGAAAGGACATCATCTAAGGGCCATATCAAATAAGAGGAGGTGCAGATCAAGTGAAGAGGTGTATCAAATGATATGTCCTTTCATGTGGTGCCATATTTTGACCAAGTCAACATCACATGCTAATCACATGTCCATCAGGCCTCACCTCTTGATCTTTCATGATGATGATCCAAGGGCTCCAATGCAAGGCGCCATTCACTTGACCCATTATGTTTTCATCCAATGGTGGGATTAAGATCCAATGGTCAATTATGGTAGCCATCCTCTAACCCAATCCAATTGGGTTAAACCAACTCTCCATTATGTCTTCATCCAACGGTAGATCAAGATCTAACGGTCTAGATTGAATGATTTATTAAATCTAATCCAATTAGACTCAAACCAAGCCAATTAGGTGCCAACTCTTGGCTAACCCATATTAGAATATGATTTAATCAAATTAGATCAATTAAGAATCCGATTCGAATCCAATTCGAATCAGATTCGAATCCAATTCGAATTAGGAGCTAAGGTTTGCAACACCTGCTAGGATGTTTATCTTGCAAACATGATCTAATCCAATTAGACCCTTGATAAGTTTTCTTGTGTGTGACCCATTGGGTTCCATACTTAGCCAGCAATAGGTGTGAGTGCGAGTTGACCCAACTTGATTAGAACTCTTCTAATCGATTTAAGTCCAAACTGCGCGAACCCGAACTTAACAATTAGAATCCTTTCTAATTGGTGATCGAATTAACTCTTTAATTTGATCAAACCTATAAAACAAGATTGACGTCTAGCAACGTGTCATGTCTACCCGGAAAATATGGAATTTGGTAGAAATACCAAAAATACCCTTCAGTGGCAAGTTACCATGCAATTCAATCCTTTAATCAAACTGCATCCCAAATATGCATATGAGTATGAATATATGTCAAACTCAATTTTATATTCATATTTTTCTCAATCTTTTAATGATAATTCAAATAATGAAACATTAGAAACTCTTTCTAATTTTCATTCTACTTTGATCAAAGGTTTCCTGAATTATCATATGATTAGAATAAATAGGATGCTATCTTCTCTTACTAGAAGTGATTAATTCCTTGTTGACCTACTCATAATCTTCGTACACAATTCACCATATCCAGAAGACCTCGTACATAACTTATTGTCATGAATGAGTGTAAACCAAAATATGGGTTCATGTGCACAAGATACCATGGTGATCTCAGGTCATAGGATCAGTTGCACAACTCCCACTAAGAGAATCATCTTTTGACATGTAAGTAAGACTTCATAAGATTTCTCTTTGTAGGTCAATTCAGTGAACTCATTCCTCTAATGAGCACCCACATCTTTGTATTAGTGTCTCCACACAAATGATTGTGAGATCAATCATCCTCTGCATCGAGCATACATAAGACATGCCAGTCTTTCTGGTAATCATTGATCCCCGACTCAATGTACCAATGACTGGGAATATTTAAGATTAGGATTTTAGGATTTTAAGTCTCACTAGTATGATCTCATCATAGTCTTAAAACCATTGCCCTAAACTAAGGAGTTTATCATAAATATAATCAACAGCATATGATAAAACATAACGCCTTTATTCATATTTAAATGTCATGTACATGATTTGGACAAATCAAAAGAAAAAACCTTTCGCAATACATATTGCGATTGGCTTGTAGGGCATCTACTCTTTCAATCTCCCACTTGCACTAAAGCCAATCGCTCTTATATTTTATTCCCATACAATCGAGGTGGCGATCGAACTGCTGTTGTGGTAGAGCTTTAGTGAACGGGTCTGCTAAGTTGTTCTTTGTGTCTACTCGTTCAATGACTATGTCTTATCTCTCGACGATCTCTCGAACGAGGTGGAAGCGTCTTAGAATGTGCTTGGATTTGTGATGAGATCTTGGTTCCTTTGCTTGAGCAACAGCTCCAGTGTTGTCACAATAAACTGAAACTGGTCCAGCAATCTCAGGAACTACTCCCAACTCAGCGATGAACTTCTTCATCCAGACAGCTTCCTTAGCGGCTTCACTTACAGCGATGTATTCTGCCTCAGTAGTTGAGTCAGCTACAGTTTGCTGCTTGGAACTCTTCCAGCTCACTGCACCACCATTTAGGGTAAAGACATACCCTGAAGTGGACTTGCTATCATCTGGATCTGATTGAAAACTAGAATCAGAAAATCCTTCTAGTTTCAACTTAGATCCTCCATAAACTAGAAAAATATCTTTAGTCCTTCTTAAGTACTTAAGAATATTTTTCACAGCTATCCAATGATTTTCTCCTGGATCAGCCTGGAATCTGCTTGTTATGCCTAAGGCATAAGCAACATCAGGCCTAGTACATAGCATAGCATACATAATTGATCCTACTGCCGAAGCATAGGGAATAGAATTCATTCTATTCCTCTCTTCAGATGTCTTAGGAGACATCTTCTTAGAGATACGTATGCCATGACTCATAGGTAAGTAACCTCTTTTACTTCCTTCCATGCTGAATCTTTTTAGCACACGATCTATGTACTAAGACTGGGACAAGCCTAGCATCCTTTTAGATCTATCTCTATAGATCTTTATACCAAGTATATAGGATGCTTCTCCCAAGTCTTTCATGGAAAAGCTTTTTGATAGCCAAGTCTTGACCGATTGTAACATTGGAATATCATTTCCAATGATTAGTATGTCATCTACATACAATATTAAGAAGACAACGGCACTCCCACTAGTCTTCTTGTACACACATGGTTCATCCACATTTTTGATAAAACCAAACTCTTTGACTGTTGTATCAAAACGGATGTTCCAACTCCTCGATGCTTGCTTTAATCCATAAATGGATCTCTTAAGCTTGCATACTTGATTTGCTCTCCCACTTGAGACAAATCCTTCTGGCTGTGTCATGTAAACCTCTTCCTCAAGATAACCATTAAGGAAGGCGGTTTTGACATCCATCTGCCAAATTTCATAATCATAGTATGCAGCTATTGCAAGCAAAATCCGAATAGATTTAAGCATGGCAACTGGTGAAAAAGTTTCATCATAGTCAATTCCTTGCTTTTGCCTGAAACCTTTTGCCACCAATCTAGCCTTGTAGGTTTCTACTTGGCCATCTGCTCCAATCTTCTTCTTATAGACCCATTTGCAACCTATAGGGTTAACACCTTCTGGTGCATCAACCAAAGTCCATACTTGGTTGGTATACATAGAGTCTATTTCGGATTTCATAGCTTCTAACCATTTGTTAGAGTCATTACTCATGATAGCTTCCGAATAGGTCAGAGGATCATCATTTTCGATGATGTGGGCTTCATCATTCTCAATGATAAACCCATACCTCTTAGGTGCATTTCGCACTCTATCTGACCTTTGGAGAGGAGATGTGTGTTGTGGTTGTACTTCATCAATGGGTACATTTGGTTGAAGAATTTCTTGTGTTTCTATTTGTAGGTCTTGAACTTCATTAAGTTCAATTCTTCTTTCACTGCCCTTTTCTAAGATAAACTCTTTTTCTAAGAAAGTGGCATGCCTACTAACAAATACCTTTTGTTCAGTAGGGTGATAGAAGAGATATCCAATACTTTCTTTGGAATAACCTATAAATGTACATTTATCTGATCTAGCACTTAGCTTATGTCCAAAATTTCTTTTGACATATGCTTGGCAGCCCCATATTTTAAAATATTTAAGATTGGGCTTTCTACCTCTCCATATCTCATATGGAGTACTAGATACAGATTTTGAAGGTATCCTGTTTAGCACATATGTAGCAGTTTCTAAGGCATAACCCCAGAAGGAAATAGGAAGATCTGTAAAGCACATCATGGATCTTACCATATCTAATAGAGTACGATTCCTCCGTTCAGCTACACCATTTAGTTGTGGCGTATACGGAGGTGTCCATTCAGAGAGAATGCCCTTTTCTTTAAGATGATTTAAAAATTCACTAGAAAGGTATTCACCTCCTCGATCAGATCGAAGGATTTTAATACACTTTCCGGTTTGTTTTTCAACCATACTTTGATACTCTTTAAACTTATCAAAGGCTTCGTATTTATGTTTCATAAGATACACAAATCCGAACCTTGATAAATCATCAGTTAATGTGATGAAGTAAGAGTATCCACCTCTAGCTGGAGTTGTCATAGGACCACATACATCTGTATGTATAAGTCTTAATAACTCACTTGCCCTTTCTCCATGTCCAGTGAATGGAGACTTGGTCATTTTTCCCATAAGACAAGATTCACAAGTTCCTAATGATTCATAATCATAGGGATCAAAGAACTCTTCTTTGTATAACTTGTTAATTCTTGATTCACTTATGTGACCAAGTCGGCAATGCCAAAGGAGGGTATTATTCACTTTCTCTCTCTTTCTTTTATTGCTTTTATTAATATGAAAGACATTGTCATTAAGTAATAAAACTAGAAGACCATTTTCCATAATGCCATTGCAAAGATGCTTATTAGAAAAATAAATAGAGCAACCATTGCCCTTTCCATTAATTTCAAAACCTTTCTTTAACAACAAAGGAATGGAAATTACATTTCTAATAATTTTGGGCATATAATAACAATCTTCTAATTGTAGGAGCTTTCCCGAAGGCAATTCCAAGTTGTAGGTTCCAACAGCTTCAGCCTGGATGGACTCTCCTCCAGCGCCATACAGCTCGAAGTCACCTTTCTTCAAAATTTTAATTTTCTGTAGTCCATGCAAAGATTTGCAAATGTGAAAACCACAGCCGGTATCCAATACCCATGAATTTGAATTTGAAGAACTTAATGACAAGTTGGCATGTAACATAAACATACCTTTTGATGCAACTCTTGCATCGGTCTTCATACTTGCAAGAAAACTCTTGCAATTCCTTCTCCAGTGGCCAGCTTTGCCGCAATGAAAACAGGTACTTGATCCGGAGTTTTTCTTTCCTTTTTTCTTTTTGATGCTACTCTTGGGGTTCAATTGTTTCTTAGAACCCTTATTTCCCGATTTCCTCATAGAGGTGCTATTTATAAGAAGGAGTGGACCTTTATCCTTCTTAATATGCCCTTCAGCTGTTTTGAGCATATTTAACAGCTCGGGCAGGGAGGTGTTCAGCTTGTTCATGTGAAAGTTCACAACAAACTGAGAGAATGAATCAGGCAGTGATTGCAGGATCAAATCCTGACTGAGCTCACTATCCATAGCAAAACCTAATTGACTTAATCTGGTGATCAAGTCTATAACCATAAGAACATGGTTTTGCACTGGAGTTTCTTCATTCATTCTAGCACGGAACAACTGCTTAGATATCTCATACCTAGCAGTCCTGCTTTGTTCTCCATACAACTCTTTTAAATTGAGAAGTATGGATTGAGTATCCATGCCTTCATGTTGCCTCTGTAATTCATTGTTCATAGAGGCAAGTATGATACATTTGACAGTCACACTGTCATTTTTCCACATCTTATGTGTGGCAACCTCCTCTTCTGTAGCATCATCCCCTAGATCTCCAAGATCAGGGGTTTCAAGTATATAGGAAATTTTCTCCTGAGTGAGTACTATCTTTAAATTCCTCAACCAGTCCACATAGTTTGGTTCGGTCAACTTGTTGGCATCTAAGATGCCTCTTAGTGAAAGTGAAGAAACCATTTAATAATTCTACATACGCAAAACAAAACTAATATAAGCAGACCAATCATGATGACATGTTTGCAACTAGATAAGGACTTTAATCTAATTTGTCTCCTACTATTTTTATCGAATATCATAGCCCTCTCCTATGATAAACGTGAAAATATAATTTTTCTTAGTAGGGTTGAGATCCTAATTCATCATAAAAAGCCTTGTGTTTACACAACAAACTCTTATGAGTTCAAAGGTAGGAAACTCTTTCCAATTGCATCTCATGCAATTCTCAACTTTATCTTGTCCTCTTAAAATACTTATTGCCTTGTGTTAGCACAACAAACAATAATATTTTAGTTAAGTCAAACCCTTCATTTCCATATAGTCATATTCGAATAATATTGCCCTTGTGGTTGCACAACAAGGCAATATATTAAAATATGCCATAAGCATCTTAATGCACCAAGACAGTATAACATCAGTCCCCATTGCAAGTCTTGTGTTAGCACAACAAACTAGCATGGATCTTGACATAATAATATCGAGGCATGAAGGAAGGCTATCAATAGTGTTATATCAATATTAAGCTTATCCATAATAGGCAATCAAACAATTGGCCAGGTAAGCAGGTGGGAGGCTCCCCTTACTCAGAGAGTAAGGTCCTAATTAAGTAACCACCTTTAGTGCTTTCCTTAGACACCAATTAGATTAATTGTTCTAGAATGGGTTAGCTCAAAGTTTTTCAACACTATGACTTAATATAATTTTTATTGAGGGCTTACTAGTCTCTAGCACATTCTTTAATTGTAACATACATTTAACATGTCTAAAATAAACTATTATGCATCATGGCTATCTCATAGCATGTATAAATCATAAGCAATTAATTAACATGCTTCAACATATTTTCATATGGAAAATTTCATATCATGATATTTTATTACATAACATATCATATATTAATCATACATTTCAGCATTTCTCTAAGCATATGACATTACTATCTCATAGTAAATTAATAATCATACATCATACATAATTATTTGATTGAACCAATTAAGGATGGCTCTGATACCACTTAAGGGGGAGTCTCCACTCCTACATGGGTTCGGTCCTATTAAAAATAGGGTGACACCCATGTATACCTATCAGAGCACGCATCTCTATACGCCTCCGGACGGAGAGCCACGCTTCGTCACACGATCACGCGTGAGAGTTTTCGGAGATCGGTCACAACTCTTGGACCTTTGCTCTGATACCACTTGAAGGATTTTAGCATGTTATAATGCGCAGCGGAAGTTAGGAATTTTAAAAATTTCTTGATAAAGTTCCTTAACATAAAACCCTTATAAGCCAAGATCACCTTAATGAAAGCAATCAAATAATATAATATAAATGCAGAAATAGAAGAATACCTCTAACGCTAATCCAATATGCAGAATTTCCACTAGGTGCCCAAGTGTTCACCCTCCAACGTTGATCCACACGAAAACTTGATTTAAGTCTTAAGCTCCAAAGACTTTGATCCTTAATGTAGAATTCTTAAAGAACTCTAATGGCTTGCTTTCCTTTCTTTCTATTTTTCTTTAACCTTCTAAAATCACTTCTAATCCTTTTGTCCTAAAGAAGACTACCTTGTCTTGGCTTAGGACACACTAGAAGCAATGCTAGAAAGAAAGAAACTAATGTAAGAAAGAAAGAAGAGAGGAGTGGGGTGGAGTTGGAATGATGAAACCCATGGAGTGCTAGCCTATTTATAATAGGTGTAGGGATGCATCTCCAAGGGATGCATCCCATCCACACATCCTTTCATGAAAGGACATCATCTAAGGGCCATATCAAATAAGAGGAGGTGCAGATCAAGTGAAGAGGTGTATCAAATGATATGTCCTTTCATGTGGTGCCATATTTTGACCAAGTCAACATCACATGCTAATCACATGTCCATCACGCCTCACCTCTTGATCTTTCATGATGATGATCCAAGGGCTCCAATGCAAGGCGCCATTCACTTGACCCATTATGTCTTCATCCAATGGTGGGATTAAGATCCAATGGTCAATTATGGTAGCCATCCTCTAACCCAATCCAATTGGGTTAAACCAACTCTCCATTATGTCTTCATCCAACGGTAGATCAAGATCTAACGGTCTAGATTGAATGATTTATTAAATCTAATCCAATTAGACTCAAACCAAGCCAATTAGGTGCCAACTCTTGGCTAGCCCATATTAGAATATGATTTAATCAAATTAGATCAATTAAGAATCCGATTCGAATCCAATTCGAATCAGATTCGAATCCAATTCGAATTAGGAGCTAAGGTTTGCAACACCTGCTAGGATGTTTATCTTGCAAACATGATCTAATCCAATTAGACCCTTGATAAGTTTTCTTGTGTGTGACCCATTGGGTTCCATACTTAGCCAGCAATAGGTGTGAGTGCGAGTTGACCCAACTTGATTAGAACTCTTCTAATCGATTTAAGTCCAAACTGCGCGAACCCGAACTTAACAATTAGAATCCTTTCTAATTGGTGATCGAATTAACTCTTTAATTTGATCAAACCTATAAAACAAGATTGACGTCTAGCAACGTGTCATGTCTACCCGGAAAATATAGAATTTGGTGGAAATACCAAAAATACCCTTCAGTGGCAAGTTACCATGCAATTCAATCCTTTAATCAAACTGCATCCCAAATATGCATATGAGTATGAATATATGTCAAACTCAATTTCATATTCATATTTTTCTCAATCTTTTAATGATAATTCAAATAATGAAACATTAGAAACTCTTTCTAATTTTCATTCTACTTTGATCAAAGGTTTCCTGAATTATCATATGATTAGAATAAATAGGATGCTATCTTCTCTTACTAGAAGTGATTAATTCCTTGTTGACCTACTCATAATCTTCGTACACAATTCACCATATCCAGAAGACCTCGTACATAACTTATTGTCATGAATGAGTGTAAACCAAAATATGGGTTCATGTGCACAAGATACCATGGTGATCTCAGGTCATAGGATCAGTTGCACAACTCCCACTAAGAGAATCATCTTTTGACATGTAAGTAAGACTTCATAAGATTTCTCTTTGTAGGTCAATTCAGTGAACTCATTCCTCTAATGAGCACCCACATCTTTGTATTAGTGTCTCCACACAAATGATTGTGAGATCAATCATCCTCTGCATCGAGCATACATAAGACATGCCAGTCTTTCTGGTAATCATTGATCCCCGACTCAATGTACCAATGACTGGAAATATTTAAGATTAGGATTTTAGGATTTTAAGTCTCACTAGTATGATCTCATCATAGTCTTAAAACCATTGCCCTAAACTAAGGAGTTTATCATAAATATAATCAACAGCATATGATAAAACATAACGCCTTTATTCATATTTAAATGTCATGTACATGATTTGGACAAATCAAAAGAAAAAACCTTTCGCAATACATATTGCGATTGGCTTGTAGGGCATCTACTCTTTCAGTGTCATGTAAACCTCTTCCTCAAGATGACCATTAAGGAAGACGGTTTTGACATCCATCTGCCAGATTTCATAATCATAGTATGCAGCTATTGCAAGTAAAATCCGGATAGATTTGAGCATAGCTACTGGTGAAAAAGTTTCATCATAGTCAATTCCTTGCTTTTGCCTGAAACCTTTTGCCACCAATCTAGCCTTGTAGGTTTCTATTTGGCCATCTGCTCCAATCTTTTTCTTATAGACCCATTTGCAACCTATAGGGTTTACACCCTCTGGTGCATCAACCAAAGTCCATACTTGGTTGGTATACATAGAATCTATTTCGGATTTCATGGCTTCTAGCCATTTGTCAGAGTCATTACTCATGATAGCTTCCGAATAGGTCAGAGGATCATCATTTTCAACGATGTGGGCTTCATCATTCTCAATGATAAATCCATACCTCTTAAATGCATTTCGCACTCTATCTGACCATTGGAGAGGAGATGTGTGTTGTGGTTGTACTTCATCAATGGGTACATCTGGTTGAAGAATTTCTTGTGTTTCTATTTGTAGGTCTTGAACTTCATTAAGTTCAATTCTTCTTTCACTGCCCTTTTCTAAGATAAACTCCTTTTCTAAGAAGGTGGCATGCCTACTAACAAATATCTTTTGTTCAGTAGGGTGATAGAAGAGATATCCAATACTTTCTTTGGAATAACCTACAAATATACATTTATCTGATCTAGCACTTAGCTTATGTCCAAAATTTCTTTTGACAAATGCTTGGCAGCCCCATATTTTAAAATATTTAAGATTGGGCTTTCTACCTCTCCATACCTCATATGGAGTACTAGATACAGTTTTTGAAGGTATCCTGTTTAGCACATATGTAGCAGTTTCTAAGGCATAACCCCAGAAGAAAATAGGAAGATCTGTAAAGCACATCATGGACCTTACCATATCTAATAGAGTACGATTCCTCCGTTCAGCTACACCATTTAATTATGGCGTATACGGAGGTGTCCATTCAGAGAGAATGCCCTTTTCTTTAAGATGATTTTAAAACTCATTAGAAAGGTATTCACCTCCTCGATCAGATCGAAGGATTTTAATACACTTTCCGGTTTGTTTTTCAACCATACTTTGATACTCTTTAAACTTATCAAAGGCTTCGGATTTATGTTTCATAAGATACACAAATCCAAACCTTGATAAATCATCAGTGAATGTGATGAAGTAAGAGTATCCACCTCTAGCTGGAGTTGTCATAGGACCACATACATCTGTATGTATAAGTCCTAATAACTCACTTGCCCTTTCTCCATGTCCAGTGAATGGAGACTTGGTCATTTTTCCCATAAGACAAGATTCACAAGTTCCTAATGATTCATAATCATAAGGTTCAAAGAACTCTTCTTTGTATAACTTGTTGATTCTTGATTCACTTATGTGACCAAGTCGGCAATGCCAAAGGAGGGTATTATTTACTTCCTCTCTCTTTCTTTTATTGCTTTTATTAATATGAAAGATATTGTCATTAAGTAATAAAACAAGAAGACCATTTTCCATAATGCCATTGCAAAGATGTTTATTAGAAAAATAAATAGAGCAACCATTGCCCTTTCCACTAATTTCAAAGCCTTTCTTTAACAACAAAGGAATGAAAATTACATTTCTAATAATTTTGGGCATATAATAACAATCTTCTAATTGTAGGAGCTCTCCCAAAGGCAACTCCAAGTTGTAGGTTCCAACAACTTCAGCCTGGATGGACTCTCCTCCAGCGCCATATAGCTCGAAGTCACCTTTCTTCAAAATTTTAATTTTCTGTAGTCCATGCAAAGATTTGCAAATGTGAAAACCACAGCCAGTATCCAATACCCATGAATTTGAATTTGAAGAACTTAATGACAAGATGGCATGTAACATAAACATACCTTTCGATGCAACTCTTGCATCGGTCTTCATACTTTCAAGAAAACTCTTGCAATTCCTTTTCTAGTGGCCAGCTTTGCCTTAATGAAAACAGGTACTTGATCCGGAGTTTTTCTTTCCTTTTTTCTTTTTGATGCTACTCTTAGGGTTCAATCTTTTTTTAGAACCCTTATTTTCCGATTTTCTCTTAGAGGTTCTATCTATAAGAAGGAGTGGACCTTTATCCTTCTTAATATGGCCTTCAGCTGTTTTGAGCATATTTTATAGCTCGGGCAGGGAGGTGTTCAGCTTGTTCATGTGAAAGTTCACAACAAACTGAGAAAATTAATCAGGCAGTAATTGCAGGATCAAATCCTGACTGAGCTCACTATCCATAGCAAAACCTAATTGACTTAATCTGGTGATTAAGTCTATAACCATAAGAACATGGTTTTGCACTGGAGTTCCTTTATTCATTCTAGCACGGAACAACTGCTTAGATATCTCATACCTAGCAGTCCTGCTTTGTTCTCCATACAACTCTTTTAAATTGAGAAGTATGGATTGAGTGTCCATGCTTTCATGTTGCCTCTATAATTCATTGCTCATAGAGGCAAGTATGATACATTTGACAGTCAAATTGTCATTTTTCCACACCTTATGTGTGGCAACCTCCTCTTCTGTAGCATCATCCCCTTGATCTCCAAGATCAGGGGTTTCAAGTATATAGAAAATTTTCTCCTGAGTGAGTACTATCTTTAAATTTCTCAACCAGTCCACATAGTTTGGATCGGTCAACTTGTTGGCATCTAAGATGCCTCTTAGTGAAAGTGAAGAAGCCATTTAATAATTCTACATATGCAAGAACAAAACTAACATAAGCAGACCAATCATGATGACATGTTTGCAACTAGATAAGGACTTTAATCTAATTTATCTTCTACTATTTTTATCGAATATCATAGCCCTCTCCTATGATAAACGTGAAAATATCATTTTTCTTAGTAGAGTTGAGATCCTAATTCATCATAAAAAGCCTTGTGGTTACACAACAAACCCTTATGAGTTCAAAGGTAGGAAACTCTTTCCAATTGCATCTCATGCAATTCTCAACTTTATCTTGTCCTCTTAAAACACTTATTGCCTTGTGTTAGCACAACAAACAATAATGTTTTAGTTAAGTCAAACCCTTCATTTCCATATAGTCATATTCGAATAATATTGCCCTTGTGGTTACACAACAAAGCAATATATTAAAATTTGCCATAAGCATCTTAATGCACCAAGACAATATAAAATCAGTCCCCAAAGCAAGCCTTGTGTTAGCACAACAAACTAGCATGAATCTTGACATAATAATGTCGAGGCATGAAGGAAGGCTATCAATAGTGTTATATCAATATTAAGCTTATCCATAATAGGAAATCAAACAATTGGCCAGCTAAGCAGGTGGGAGGCTCCCCTTACTCAGAGAGTAAGGTCCTAATTAGAGAACCACCTTTAGTGCTTTCCTTAGACACCAATTAGATTAATTGTTCTAATATGGATTAGCTCAAAGTTTTTCAACACTATGACTTAATTTATTTTTTATTAAGGGCTTACTAGTCTCTAGCACATTTTTTAACTGTAACATATATTTAACATGTCTAAAATAAACTATTATGCATCATGGCTATCTCATAGCATGTATAAATCATAAGCAATTAATTAACATGCTTCAACATATTTTTATATGGAAAATTTCATATCATGATATTTTATTACATAACATATCATATATGAATCATACATTTCAGCATTTCTCTAAGCATATGACATTACTATCTCATAGTAAATTAATAATCATACATCATACATAATTATTTGATTGAACCAATTAAGGATTGCTCTGATACCACTGAAGGGTTCTAGCATGCTATAATGGGCAGCAGAAGCTAGGGATTTTAAAAATTTCTTGATAAAGTTTCTTAACATAAAACCCTTATAAGCCAAGATCACCTTAACGGAAACAATCAAATAATATAATATAAATGTAGAAATAGAAGAATACCTCTAACGCGAATCCAATGTGCAGAATTTCCACTAGGTGCCCAAGTGTTCACCCTCCAACGTTGATCCACACGAAAACTTGATTTAAGTCTTAAGCTCCAAAGACTTTGATCCTTAATGCAGAATTCTTCTAAAGAACTCTAATGGCTTACTTTCCTTTCTTTCTATTTTTCTTTAACCTTCTAAGATCACTTCTAATCCTTTTGTTCTAAAGAAGACCACCTTATCTTGGCTTAGGACACACTAGAAGCAATGCTAGAAAGAAAGAAACTAATGTAAGAAAGAAAGAAGAGAGGAGTGGGGTGGAGTTGGAATGATGAAACCCATGGAGTGCTAGCCTATTTATAATAGGTGTAGGGATGCATCTCCAAGGGATGCATCCCATCCACACATCCTCTTATGAAAGGGCATCATCTAAAGGGCCATATCAAATAAGAGGAGGTGCAGATCAAGTGAGGAGGTGTATCAAATGATATGTCCTTTCATGTGGTGCCATATTTTGACCAAGTCAACATCACATGCTAATCACATGTCCATCACGCCTCACCTCTTGATCTTTCATGATGATGATCCAAGGGCTCCAATGCAAGGCGCCATTCACTTGACCCATTATGTCTTCATCCAATGGTGGGATTAAGATCCAATGGTCATGACGCAATCGGGGTGGGCTGCAGATTTTTTTCTTCTTGAGGATGGCTGAATCTTTCTTCTCTTTTTTTTTTTTTTCAAGCAATGGCAATGGAGGCTAGGGTTCTTTGTGGTGGAAGGAAGGAGGAAGAAGATGCGTTGCTGGTTGGTGAGATTGGGTTCAAGGAGGGTCAGCCAATGGACCAAAATTAGGCACCAATTTTGTGGGGGCTGAAATTGGCTAGCCCAATTTTTTTAGGCTGAATTGGGTTGTGTGGAGTCCTAATGGCAATAGGACTTAGAGGAGGACGTGGGAAGGAGTCTTGGGCGTGAGGGAGGTGCTGAAATGCTGATGTGGCACTCAAGGAGGGTGCACACAAGAGGTGGAGGCGTGAGAACAAAAGAAGGGATAAGGATAAACTTGAGTTTGTTAGGGAAATCTCATCCAAAACCAACCCAATTTCAAATGGCGTGAAGGGAAGGCATCCCACCTTCCCTCAGCCCCTTTGGCATCGCACCAGCAAGAGGAGTAGCCTCTCTTCACGCAAACAAACCATAATTTCGAAATCCAAAAGAAAAACTAACTTCATTCATCATACCCTTCTTTATATAGAAAGAAAGGTTGGCACAGAATTTTAAATTGGACTCCTAATTACATGAGGACTCAATTCAAAATTTAAATTTTCTAATTGACCAATCAAAGGCCTTGACACCTAAGCCTAGACACCTAGGAATCCATTCCTTATGGCGTATGGATTGAAACCCATCAAAAGAAATTCAGCCGCATGCCACGAGTTGGAATCTAGGTGGAACTCCTTCTCGGGTACCAACATCAGCATGAAGTTCGGGAGACTCCTCAAATTTCATCTGATCTCCAAATTTCATGTTCTTATAGTCATTGGAAAGCTACGGATGTCTACTTTCCATCAAAATTTGAATCAACTTAATCAGACTTCTGTAGCTTCCAAAATCTTCAAAATACCACATGGTGTTCAATCTGTCACGGATTTCAACTGGATTTGAACTCTGAATTTCTTCCACATGTGAGAGATCTTCATGGTTGAACTTCTCCACGTGATGAGTGATGATCTTCACGGCATTAGGAATCCTTCTTAATGGCACTCAATTATAAGGACTCAATCTTAAACACATGGACTCAATCCTCTCACATAAGGACTCAATTTCACTCATACGACTAAACTAAATTCTCCACACATGACCCAATATGACTTGACTCAATCCTTGCATAACATGGACTCTTTTGATGCCACTTGGCATTCAATTGCAAACATAAATCAGCAAATTGCAAACCCAAAATAAGAACTCAAATAAACCCAAAATAAAAGGACTCAATGTGACCAAAATAAAATAGACTCAATCCAATTAAATGCTAGAAATTACGAACCCAATGTGTTTTCGGGCACTCCCAAGCAAGAATCCAAACTCGACGTACATCCATTATGATTTGGGCTCGTGCTCCTGCATCAATTCCCCCTTCTGGAAAAAAGACTCGACTCCGTCGAGTTTCACAACTGATAGAGCTTGTGGAAGTTTGGATTTAGCTGTTGGACTTCCTCCGTCTTTAATCATGAGCGATCTGAATTTAGTCGGTCCTCCAATGAAAAACTTATGATATCCTCCTCGGTGGGTGGACACTATCTGAACAACTAGGATGTCCTCAATGATGTCCGTCGGGGCTGATCGTCGAAGAAGTGAAGATGGTACAGATGGGATGTCTTCATCTTCAACATAGTGAGCTTCATAGGGCTGCAACTCTTCAACATAGAAGATGGGGCTAACCTGCAAATCATCTGGTAACTCGAGCACAAAGGCCTTGGGTCCCATCCACTTCAGCACCTTGAAGAATTCGACTTGGCAAGGTTGAAGCTTCTGAAAATTTCTGCATTCAGCACTCAACCACATCAACACAAAGTTTGCTTCCTTGCGCAGGGTCGGCAAATAGAACTTATCCTCCACCATGGTGACTGTTTTGACGTAGCCAAAGTGACCACCAAGGTCTCCGCCATGGACCTCTCGAACAATATGATCACCAAGTGAGGTCTCCGGGACACATAAAAGAAAGCAATCATGGGTCAAAAATTCTGAATGCTGCCACTGATCCACTCCTGAAACTTCTGCATATATGGGCTGAAAATATACTTCAGAGGGGTACAAAAATTTTAGATTGGCAAACCCCATTACCTTAACATTCAAAAGAGTTAGAACATATGAATTTTGACTGAGGGCATCAGCAATAAAATCTTCTGCATGCGGCCCATGCTTCAGGACTTGGCGACGAGGCTCCTCGTGTTCTTTTGGGTTCAACCAGCATGCAAGAAGGTTCGGCAAGCTTGATCTGGGCACCAAATCTATGGAATGTTGGATGTCCCTCATCGGTGGAAGCTCCTTGGGAAGATCCTCAGGGGTTACATCAGAGAAATCATCCAATATAGACTTGAAATCAGGAGGAACAACTTCTGAAATTTCAGAACTAGCACCCTTGGCAACTGATGCGAGTAGGGCTTCATCCGTAGGGGTTTCTTCTTCGTCTCCTTCATTTTCTTCATCAACAGTGGGCTGAGGAGAAGGAGAAACTTCAGAAGGCTCTATGATCTCGTCCTCCTCATATACCAACGTGGACCGTTGGTCTCTGGTGGGGCAAACAACGGCGGAATGGCCTCGACCGCCGCACTTGTAGCATTCCGTAGAGTTACCTCCTTGCAGCATGGATTGGGGCATACATCCTTTACCCCTTTCATTGGCCCATAAAGCACCTCTTTCTTGATAAGCACTTCGATTAAAAGAGGTTTTAGATCTAAAAATAGGGGCGTTACCTTGAGGAAAAGGGACTCCTTGGCTACTGCGTTCTAGAGGCCGTCGCACGATCGGTGTTTGTGCAGGGCATCGTTGTCGCTGCTGTGACTCCATACGAAGTGCGAGTTGGTACGCCTCCTCCTTTTGCCGTATAAGATCCATTCGATGGAGGACTTCAGCCAGCTTCTTATCTTGTTGGCGACGATGTCGTAGTCGTGCCTCCGTACGATCCATCTCTTCTACTTCTCGTTGTTGATCATCATTGTAGGGATGGCAACGATCATCGTAGTAGGAACGACATCGATCGACATTGTAGGGATAACGTCGATCTTCATAGTAGGGATAGCGACATCTTGTACTCATGATGGTGCAATAGAATCAGCAACAAAATCAGAGATAATAAAAACCCTTTGGCCGTCACCCAAGGGATGAACCGACCCTCCTTATGGCTTCTTTCTCAAACTCTAACCCCCAGTGGTCGTCACCCAAGCGATGATCTGACCCACTTCAGATATATTTTTTTTTCTTTTTTTTTTCTTTTACACCACTCATTCAACCTCCAACTCTTCCACGGTATGGGGTTTACAAAGATGAAGAACAAAATATAAAATACCCCAAACCAAACTCAAACAAGAATTATTACTGCAGAAATTTCTGTATGATTTCAAACAAGTATAAGATGCTGAATTTTAATTCTCTTTAACTTCTATGAATCAATCAGATCTACCCAACACACCAAAAAATCAGATCTGAAAGTTCAAGATATGGATGTTACCTCCTGAGGGAAGATCTTCTTCTAGTACTCCTGTGGATCGATTTGCTCTGATACCAATTGACGCAATCGGGGTGGGCTGCAGATTTTTTTCTTCTTGAGGATGGCTGAATCTTTCTTCTCTTTTTTTTTTTTTCAAGCAATGGCAATGGAGGCTAGGGTTCTTTGTGGTGGAAGGAAGGAGGAAGAAGATGGGTTGCTGGTTGGTGAGATTGGGTTCAAGGAGGGTCAGCCAATGGACCAAAATTAGGCACCAATTTTGTGGGGGCTGAAATTGGCTAGCCCAATTTTTTTAGGCTGAATTGGGTTGTGTGGAGTCCTAATGGCAATAGGACTTAGAGGAGGACGTGGGAAGGAGTCTTGGGCGTGAGGGAGGTGCTGAAATGCTGATGTGGCACTCAAGGAGGGTGCACACAAGAGGTGGAGGCGTGAGAACAAAAGAAGGGATAAGGATAAACTTGAGTTTGTTAGGGAAATCTCATCCAAAACCAACCCAATTTCAAATGGCGTGAAGGGGAGGCGTCCCACCTTCCCTCAGCCCCTTTGGCATCGCACCAGCAAGAGGAGTAGCCTCTCTTCACGCAAACAAACCATAATTTCGAAATCCAAAAGAAAAACTAACTTCATTCATCATACCCTTCTTTATATAGAAAGAAAGGTTGGCACAGAATTTTAAATTGGACTCCTAATTACATGAGGACTCAATTCAAAATTTAAATTTTCTAATTGACCAATCAAAGGCCTTGACACCTAAGCCTAGACACCTAGGAATCCATTCCTTATGGCGTATGGATTGAAACCCATCAAAAGAAATTCAGCCGCATGCCACGAGTTGGAATCTAGGTGGAACTCCTTCTCGGGTACCAACATCAGCATGAAGTTCGGGAGACTCCTCAAATTTCATCTGATCTCCAAATTTCATGTTCTTATAGTCATTGGAAAGCTACGGATGTCTACTTTCCATCAAAATTTGAATCAACTTAATCAGACTTCTGTAGCTTCCAAAATCTTCAAAATACCACATGGTGTTCAATCTGTCACGGATTTCAACTGGATTTGAACTCTGAATTTCTTCCACATGTGAGAGATCTTCATGGTTGAACTTCTCCACGTGATGAGTGATGATCTTCACGGCATTAGGAATCCTTCTTAATGGCACTCAATTATAAGGACTCAATCTTAAACACATGGACTCAATCCTCTCACATAAGGACTCAATTTCACTCATACGACTAAACTAAATTCTCCACACATGACCCAATATGACTTGACTCAATCCTTGCATAACATGGACTCTTTTGATGCCACTTGGCATTCAATTGCAAACATAAATCAGCAAATTGCAAACCCAAAATAAGAACTCAAATAAACCCAAAATAAAAGGACTCAATGTGACCAAAATAAAATAGACTCAATCCAATTAAATGCTAGAAATTACGAACCCAATGTGTTTTCGGGCACTCCAAGCAAGAATCCAAACTCGACGTACATCCATTATGATTTGGGCTCGTGCTCCTGCATCAGGTCAATTATGGTAGCCATCCTCTAACTCAATCCAATTGGGTTAAACCAACTCTCCATTATGTCTTCATCCAACGGTAGATCAAGATCTAACGGTCTAGATTGAATGATTTATTAAATCTAATCCAATTAGACTCAAACCAAGCCAATTAGGTGCCAACTCTTGGTTAACCCATATTAGAATATGATCTAATCAAATTAGATCAATTAAGAATCAGATTCAAATCCAATTCGAAACAGATTCGAATCCAATTCGAATCAGGAGCTAAGGTTTGAAACACCTGCTAGGATGTTTATCTTGCAGACATGATCTAATCCAATTAGACCCTTGATAAGTTTTCTTGTGTGTGACCCATTGGGTTCCATCCTTAGCCAGCAATAGGTGTGAGTGCGAGTTGACCCAACTTGATTAGAACTCTTCTAATCGATTTAAGTCCAAACTGCGCGAACCCAAACTTAACAATTAGAATCCTTTCTAATTGGTAATTGAATTAAACTCTTTAATTCGATCAAACCTATAAGACAAGATTGACGTCTAGCAACATATCATGTCTACCCGAAAAATATGAAATTTGGTGGAAATACCAAAAATACCCTTCAGTGGCAAGTTACCGTGCAATTTAATCCTTTAATCAAACTGCATCCCAAATATGTATATGAGTATGAATATATGTCAAACTCAATTTCATATTCATATTTTTCTCAATCTTTTAATGATAATTCAAATAATGAAATATTTAGAAACTCTTTCTAATTTTCATTCTGCTTTGATCAAAGGCTTTCTGAATTATCATATGATTAGAATAAATAGAATGCTATCTTCTCTTAATAGAAGTGATTAATTCCTTGTTGACCTACTCATAATCTTCATACATAATTCACCATATCCAGAAGACCTCGTACACAACTTATTGTCATGAATGAGTGTAAACCAAAATATGGGTTCATGTGCACAAGATACCATGGTGATCTCAGGTCATAGGATCAGTTGCACAACTCTCACTAAGAGAATCATCTTTTGACATGTAAGTAAGACTTCATAAGATTTCTCTTTGTAGGTCAATTCAGTAAACTCATTCTTCTAATGAGCACCCACATCTTTGTATTAGTGTCTCCACACAAATGATTGTGAGATCAATCATCCTCTGCATCGAGCATACATAAGACATGCCAGTTTTTTCCGGTAATCATTGATCCCCGACTCAATGTACCAATGACTGAGAATATTTAAGATTAGGATTTTAGAATTTTAAGTCTCACTAGTATGATCTCATCATAGTCTGAAAACCATTGCCCTAATCTAAGGAGTTTATCATAAATATAATCGACAGCATATGATAAAACATAACGTCTTTATTCATATTTAAATGTCATGTACATGATTTGGACAAATCAAAAGAAAAAACCTTTCGCAATACATATTGCGATTGGCTTGTAGGGCATCTACTCTTTAAGTCGCTCATGTTCAAATATTGAGCTTGAACTAGGCTTCGCGCATTGGATATTTCCTCCCTTAGGTGCATAGTCATCTCGGTCACAGCTGCCAAGGAGGGAACTAGCTCGGTGGGGACCTCGGAGCTTCCTCAGCAGGTCATCCCTCAGCTCCCTCACTATCTCCTGCCGAAACTCTCGGAGCTGCTCAGAAGATATCCGAACCTCCAGGGGCTGCTGCTGAGAAGGTGGGGCAGTGGTGGTGGAGGGCTCAGTACGGGTAGGACCAGAAGTGGAAGGATAGGTGGGAAGATCTGTACAGTGCTCCTGATCATGGTCAGGGCTAGGAGAGTGATGAGTGGTAGGGTCAGATGGTGTGGATGTGGATAGTTTTCGTACCCAGACTCCCCCGACCTTATGGAATCCCATCCGATGAAAGGTTCCCACACCCATGCGATCTGTAAAACACAGTGAGCGAGAGGGTTCCCCCTCAGGGACCTCTAACTCCCTAAAGATAAGGGTGAACAACATCCCATATGGGAGACTCAGCCTAGGTTTGTCTAGGGGTTCACAAAGGTATTTGTAGATGAGTTTAGGAAAGTTGATGGGAGTGTCTTGGAGGATGTGGAACATCAACGCTAGGTCTCTCTCTGAAATGAAGTCAAACCTACCAGTTTTGGGGAAGAGAGTCCTAGAAATGATACTTAGGAGAAGCCGCATTTCAGCCGAAAGCTGATTTGCGAATACCTCCTCTATGGGGGACAGAGGTGGACTCCCTAAGATGGCCGTAAGGGCCTCTGTCCTATCTGAGGGGTGTGTGGGAACGATCCCCTCACTGGAGAGATGGAGGACTCGAGCAATGAAGTCCTCGGAAATGAAAAATGGGGCACCCACTACAATCCCCTGGATACCGCCGCTACCCCGTGCGACAGTATCGTAAAATTTCCTAACTAACCTGGATAGGTAGGGAGGTCAAGAGAACAGAAAAACTCTAAGCCCTGGGCCCTAAGGTGATGCCCTAGGTTGAACCCTTCCCGGGAGAGGAAGTCAAAGTTGACTTGCCTCCCGGTAGAGACAACCTTCCTGGCGCATGAGCGCGAGGGAACCGGCCTAGGCGGGGAAGGAACCGGAGGTGGTGGCCTCGTGGGTTCGTTCCGAGCCTTGGACCGTCACTCGGCCCCACTGCGGAGAAGGGTCTCTTTCAGTTTGGGACAACGACTTTTCTAGGCATTTTTGACCTAAACACAGGGAAAGGACAAGAAAAATGGAGGAAACACCGAGGAAAGAGCCTAGAATGGGTCGGAGACGAGGTCGGAGACGGCTCTAGGGCTTTTGAACAGTGGCGGCTGAAAATAGAAGTGAAGTGAAAAACATTCCGTTTAGGGTTAAAACTCGGATTTCTGACCTCGAGTCAACTCCGGTAAGTCGCGAGTCGACTCACCCACAAGCCGACTCTAAAATCTATTCGAGTCGACTCAAACTCTGGCACATAACCAAAAATCTCTTTATTTCCGTGCCAAAGGAGAGAGTTATGGAACTATCTCAAATTTAAGAACTGATTTGATGAACATAGATAAGAGGTCCTATGTCCAACATGAATTAATCATCAAAATCAATGAATTAGAGGAGAGTATTACTAGAATGGATCAATCACTCCTAACCCTCTTCTAAGTATACAAAATCGATCTTTACTCAAAGATTTAGTGAAGATATCAGCAAGTTGATCATCAGTACAAACAAACTGAAGTGTCACATCACCATTCAGAACATGATCTCTTATGAAGTGATGTCTTATCTCAATGTGTTTAGTTCTTGAATGTTGAATTGGATTTTTAGTTAGATTAATGGCACTTGTATTATCACATTTAATGGAAATTTTATCTTGTTTAATGCCATAATCTTCAAGTTGTTGTTTAATCCACAAGATTTGAGCACAACAACTCCCGGCAGCTACATATTCGGCTTCAGCCGTAGATAGTGCAACCGAGTTTTGTTTCTTGCTAAACCAAGAGATTAAGTTTTCTCCTAAGAATTGACATGACCCGCTGGTGCTTTTTCTATCAAGTTTACAACCAGCGAAGTCTGAATCAGTGTACCCTATTAAGTTTATGCTTGATTCTTTAGAGTACCATAAACCTATGTCTTTTGTTCCTATTAGGTATTTAAAGATTCTCTTCACAACAATTAAATATGATTCCTTAGGATTAGATTGATATCTAGCACACATGCATACACTAAACATGATATCAGGTCTACTTGCAGTAAGATATAATAAAGATCCTATCATACCTCTATACATCTTTTGATCTACTAATTTACCTGATTCATCTTTGTCTAGTTTGCATGATGAACTCATGGGTGTGCTGATTGATTTGTTTCCTTCCATATCAAACTTCTTAAGCATCTCCTTGATGTATTTTGCTTGATAGATGAAGATGCCTTCTTTAGATTGTTTGATTTGGAGCCCGAGAAAATAGTTCAGCTCTCCCATCATGCTCATTTCAAATTCACTCTGCATTAAGTCAGCAAATTTTTTGCAGAGGCGATTGTTAGTGGCACCGAAAAATAATATCATCTACATAAATCTGAACTACTAATATATCTTTGTTTTTCTTCTTTAAAAATAGTGTTGTATCAACGTTCCCTCTAGAGAATTCATGATCTAATAGAAATTTGCTAAGTCTTTAATACCATGCTCTAGGAGCTTGTTTGAGACCATAAAGTGCTTTGTTTAGTTTTATAAACATGATTGGGGTATTGATGATTTTCAAAATCAGGAGGTTGTTCTACATACACCTCCTCATTAATATACCCATTCAAAAAGGCACTTTTTACATCCATTTGAAATAGTTTGAAGTCTTTAGAGCCTGCAAATTCTAGTAACAATCTAATTGCTTCAAGTCTAGCTACAGGAGCAAAAGTCTCATCAAAGTCTATACCTTCTTCTTGATTATAGCCCTTTGCTACTAGTCTAGCCTTGTTCCTAATCACGATTCCATTTTCATCAAGTTTATTTTTATATATCCATTTAGTTCCTATTATTGAGTATTCAGTGGGTCGTTCAACTAGGTTCCATACTTTATTTCTAGTAAATTGGTTTAGCTCTTCTTGCATCGCATTTATCCAATTTACATCATTTTCAACTTCTTCTATGTTTTTAGGTTCAAAGTGTGAGACAAATGCTAGATGATTATTTAAGTTCCTAAGAGATGCTCTAGTTCTAACAGGTTGAGATGGATCATCTAAAATTAATTCCTTAGGATGACCATGAGCATACCTCCAAGCCTTAGTCAGCCCATGATCAACAATTACCTCTTGGCTTGTTGAAGTTTCTCCAATTTGCTTTGGTTCATCCTCTTGTAATGTCATCTCATCTATCTTTTTCTCAAATATTTCTGCATCATCATCAAGAGCTACTTTCTTGCTAGAAGAGATATCGTTAGTATCATCAAAAACAACATGTATAGACTCTTCAATAACAAGGGTTCTTTTGTTAAAGACTCTATAAGCTTTACTTAATGTGGAATATCCCAAAAAGATACTGTTATGGGGGAATTGAGCCGCCATGCCCCACGTGATCGGCACGCGTATCCAGGAAAGCTACAGCTGCCCTATGATCCAGCACTCCGACCCCGAGTCGGACCTCCTCGGCTCCGCAGCCCGACCCCGGGTCGGCTGCCCTATGATCCAGCACTCCGACCCCGAGTCGGACCTCCTCGGCTCCGCAGCCCGACCCCGGGTCGGCTGCCCTATGATCCAGCACTCCGACCCCGAGTCGGACCTCCTCGGCTCCGCAGCCCGACCCCGGGTCGGCTGCCCTATGATCCAGCACTCCGACCCCGAGTCGGACCTCCTCGGCTTCGCAGCCCGACCCCGGGTCGGCTGCCCTATGATCCAGCATTCCGACCCCGAGTCGGAGATCTTTTGATAACGACAGGCTATTCTCCAGAGGCACGCCGCGGCCTCCTGCTCCACTACTCCCTGCAACGGCTGTACCCGATGCTGCCCACGATCTCCTGTATCAACCGTACAAAGCGGAGCTCCACTACGCCCTGCCATGACCGTACCCAGCGCTGCTCCACGACGCCCCGTAACGGCCATGTCAGTGGCCATTCTATCGTGCCCCACGACGACAAACCCCCCTGAGAGACCTCCCAGCCAGGTATATATGCGGCTGGGGGGAGAAGGGGGGGGGTAAGCAATACCTCCCAGAGCACTCTCTCCCACTTGTGATTATCATCTCTCCTCCTCCAATCTCCTCTGACTTGACCGTCGGAGGGCCATCACCACCCTGGTGGTGGTGCAAGGCTTGTTTGCAGGTTCCTTGGCGGAAGGTGGAGCGCAACCAGCACCAACCAAGACAACTCAGGCGGAACTCCGTTCACACCGTCGTGTCAATCGTTCTCGGTTTGGACCACCAGCAACAGTTGGCGCTAGAGGAAGGGCCCGAACCTCCGAACGATCGTAATGGCACGGCGAGGTGGTCGCGGAGCTTCCAATGCTTCCGGTCGCGGAGCCTCTCGCGCCTCTGGCCGGGAGGCTGCTGCGTCCCCAACACACTCTCAGCAGCATTCCACCGCTTCTCCTCCCATTCAGACGGTCGAACCTGCTCAGTTCGACCAGCTAGCCCAGCAGGTTCGCACCCTCGCGGAGGCAGTGCAGAATCTGCAGGGTGTGATCTCTCGGGTGCCGCAGCGGGCTCAGGAGCCGCTGCTCCCCGAGCACTCGCCTCTTCCTCACAACCCGCGCTCCTTCCTCTCCCATGGAGAGGAGCGCCGGCGCGGGGAGGATTCTCGAGTGCGGTCCATTCTGCCAGGACCTTCTCATCGGAGCTGCGCGGGGTACGAGAGGCGGACCCGGGCGCGTTCTCAGACACCCCAGTCCTCGAGGAGCCCGCACTCCAGTCGGTCCCCCTCGCGCCGCTCCTTGTCTCCCACCCACCGGTCGCGCTCCCTGGACCGGCGGGTGGACGATCTCCACAGACAGCTCCAGGTCCTGAAGGGCCACTCCAAAGATCCCTTCGCCGACTTGGAAATCTCCTCCCAGCCGGCGCTTGCCTCAAGGATCCTGCGAACCCTAAACCCGCCGGGGTTCAAAATGCCGGCGATCGAACCCTACGACGGGGCGGCGGACCCACGGGACCACGTGGAGAGTTTCAGGACTCTTATGCTCCTCCATGGAGCATCGGATCCTCTCCTCTGCAAGGCCTTCCCGGCGACCCTCCGCGGCCCGGCAAGGGCGTGGTTCGCCGGCCTGGAGGCTAATTCCATCCAGTCCTTCCACCAGTTCATCCGTCTCTTCATCAGCCATTTCGCCGTCAGTAGCCGGCGAAGACTGGTCTCCGACTCCCTCTTCGATGTCCGGCAGAACGAGGGAGAGAGCCTGCGGGATTATCTCACCCGCTTCAACAAGGCAACACTGGAGGTCCGGAATTTGAGCCAGGAGGTGGCTCTCTCAGCCCTGAAGCGAGGCTTCCGGAAGGGCAGACTCACCTTCTCCCTGGACAAACGCCTGCCGCGGAGCTTCCCGGAGCTGTTGTCTCGGGCAAACCAGTATGCAGACGCCGAGGAGGCAGCCTCCCACCGGAACAAGGAGGCCGCCGAGGCCCCTCTAAAGCCCGGGAAGAAAAGGCGAAAAGAGGCACCCCAGAGGAGGAGCCCGACGCCTCAACGCCGGCGCAGAAGCCCGTCACCAGCAAGGAACCACGGCGCCACACGCCCTCGTTCTCCGCACCGACGCTTCAACCGGTACACCCCACTCCTGGCCCCCCGGGCCCAGATCCTCATGGAGGTCAAGGGGCGGGAGGACCTCCCGGTCCCGAGGCAGATGAAGAAGATCCCTGGGAGGAAGCCTTCTCGGGCGTACTGTGAGTACCACCGAGACCACGGCCACGATACCGAAGACTGCTTCCAGCTTCGGGACGAGATCGAGGCTCTCATTCGCCGAGGGCGTCTCGGTCGATATGTAAACGACTGACGTCCCCCCGCAGACCCGCGTCCAGCCGACCCGGCCCCTCAGGAGCCTCGGGAGCAGAATCGACCCGTTGCGGGAGTGATCCACACCATCACTGGGGGCTGCTCTCGGCCCGTGAGGAACGCAGGGGGCTCGGCGGAAGTATCAGGAGTGGCCGTCGCGAAGAGGCAGCGGGTCGGAAATGTAATCACTTTTTGTGATGAAGATGTAAAGGGGGTTCAGACTCCCCACGATGACGCCATGGTGATCTCTCTCACTATGGCGGACTATGATGTAAGGCGTGTTCTTGTGGATAGTGGAAGCTCAGCTGATATTTTGTATTACGAGGCCTTCCAAAAGATGGGCTTTTCCCGACAATTGTTGCACAAAACATCCACCCCCCTCATAGGATTCACTGGAGACGCTATCTCGGCCGAAGGTGTCATCGAGCTGCCTGTGACTGCGGGCATTGCACCCGCAGAAGCCACGGTGCGGCTCGGGTTCTTGGTCGTCCGTGTCCCCTCGGCCTACAACGCTATCCTCGGACGACCCGGAGTGAACGCCCTTCGCGCGGTGGTTTCTACCTACCATTTGCTCATGCGGTTCCCCACAGCGGCCGGGATTGGAGAGGTCCGAGGTGACCAGCCGACCGCACGGCAGTGTTTCCTAGCAACTCTCAAAGGGAAGAAGCCCATGGAGGCCCTAAGCGTCGAGTCACTTGACGCCAGAGACGAAGTGGCCTTGCGGCACGGGGAGCCGGCCGAGGGCGTAATCGAAGTTCCCCTCGAAGAAGGCCGCCCGGACCGCACGGTCCGGGTCGGTGCCAACCTCGACTTGGAAGCTCGGCTCCGGTTAGTGGAATTCCTCCGAGCCAATGCAGATGTGTTTGCCTGGTCGGCGGCCGATGTACCTGGGATCGACCCGGAGGTCGTTTCTCACGCCCTCAACGTCGACCCGACCCACCGACCAGTAAAGCAAAAGAAGAGACACTGTGCCCCGGATCGGATCCGGGTGGTCGACCAGGAGGTAGACAAACTCTTGGAGGCAGGTTTCATAAGAGAGGTGAGCTACCCCGAGTGGCTGGCAAACGTCGTACTTGTCCGGAAGGCGAGCGGGAAGTGGAGGATGTGCGTCGACTACACCGACCTGAACAAGGCGTGCCCCAAGGATAGCTTTCCGCTTCCACGGATAGACCAACTGGTCGACGCGACTTCCGGATATCAGCTACTGTCTTTTATGGACGCCTTCTCCGGCTACAACCAAATAATGATGGCTCCACAGGACGAGGAGAAAACTGCCTTCATAACAGACCGGGGGCTGTACTGTTACAAGGTAATGCCCTTCGGTCTGAAGAACGCTGGCGCCACTTACCAGCGCCTCGTCAATAAAATCTTCAAGGAGCAGATCGGCCGGAATATGGAGGTGTACGTGGACGATATGCTGGTAAAAAGCCGCCATGCAGACCAGCACATTGCAGATCTGGAGGAGACTTTCACCACCTTGCGAAAGTTTCGCATGAAGCTAAACCCAGCGAAGTGCGCTTTTGGTGCTTCGGCCGGGAGGTTCCTCGGTTTCATTGTCAACCAACGGGGGATCGAGGCCAACCCGGACAAGATCAAAGCCATCCAAGATATGTCCCCTCCGACCAAAGTGAAGGAGGTTCAGGAGCTCGCTGGAAGGGTCGCCGCGCTCGGACGATTTGTGGCAAAGTCGGCCGAACGCTGCCAACCATTCTTCAAGGTGTTGAAGCGCCCAAAAGACTTCCTCTGGACGGCCGAATGTCATGCGGCGTTCGACCAGCTCAAGGAGTACATGGCGTCTCCTCCCCTGCTGTCCAAGCCGCAAGAGGGGGAGATGCTCTACCTTTACCTGGCGGTCTCCCCAACCGCAGTCAGCGCAGTACTGGTTCGGGAAGAGGCAAGACTTCAGAAGCCTGTGTACTACATCAGCCGAGTCCTCCGGGATGCCGAGACGCGGTACACGAAGGCTGAGAAGATCGCCTTCGCGCTGCTGACTGCGACCAGGAGGCTTCGCCCCTATTTCCAGGCTCATTCTGTCACCCTTTTGACCGATCAACCACTGCGGCAGATTCTCAGCAATCCAGAGAATGCGGGACGGCTGGTGAAGTGGGCAGTAGAACTTGGTGAGTTCGACATCCGCTACCAGCCCCGACCAGCCATCAAGGCCCAGGTGCTCGCGGACTTTCTCGCTGAGTGCACTGTGCAGGAGGCGGAACCTAAGCCGCCGGAGACACCCAGCCTCGATCTCCCGATCTGGACGCTCCACATTGACGGGTCGTCGAACCCTGAAGGTGGAGGGGCTGGGCTGGTCCTCACCAATCCCGATGGAGTGATAGCCGAGTATGCCTTGAGGTTCGGATTTCCAGTGACCAACAATGAGGCGGAGTACGAGGCCCTAGTCGCGGGACTCAAACTCGCCAAGGAGCTCGGCATCCGGCGTCTGAAAGTCTTCACCGACTCCCAGCTGGTGGTCGGGCAGGTTCGAGGGGAGTTCGAGGCGCGGAGCCCGACCATGCAGAGCTACGTCCGGAAGGTGCAAACACTCATTCCCGACCTCGGCAGTGTTGACATTCAGCAGGTCCCGAGGAGCGAAAATGCCAGGGCCGACAGGTTGTCCCGCCTAGTGGACGCAGACGCGCACAACTTGTCGAGGGCAATCTACCTGGAGACCCTGGATGCCCCGAGCATTGACGGGGCTGGAGCGGTGATGGCAATTGATCTGGAGCCGTCTTGGATGGACCCGCTCGTCGCCTACCTCGCCGAAGGAATCCTCCCTGAAGACGAAGATCAGGCCCGGCGGCTTGTAAAGAAGTCCGCCCACTACGTACTTTATGAAGGGAGGCTGTATCGGACCTCGTTTACCGCCCCCCTCTTAAGGTGCCTCCGCCCCGCGGAAGCGGCCTACGCCCTCGGCGAAGTCCACGAAGGCATCTGCGGATCGCACTTGGGGGCTAGGTCCTTGGCGCATAAGATCATGAGGCAAGGCTACTATTGGCCGACCTTGTTGGAGGACTCGAAGGACCACGTGCGGAAATGCGACGCCTGCCAGCGCCACGCCAACGTCCAGAGAGTCCCCTCTGTCCCCTTGGCGCCAATCACCGCGCCCTGGCCCTTCGCACAGTGGTGAATGGATATCCTCGGACCATTCCCCGTCGCTTCGGCCCAGCGGAAATTTTTGATTGTCGCCATCGACTACTTCACCAAGTGGGTGGAGGCAGAGCCACTGGCCACCATCACGGAGGCACAAGTCCGGAAGTTCGTGAAGAAGAACATCATTGTCCGATTTGGAGTACCTCGGGTCCTCATCTCGGATAACGGTCGACAGTTTGATAACAAGCACTTCCGGGACTTCTGCGAGGAATTCGGGATCGAGCATCGGTTCACATCCGTGTCGCATCCCCAAACCAACGGCGAGGCCGAGGTCACAAATCGGACAATCCTCCAAGGTATCAAAGCGCGGATCGGCCGGACGGGGCAAGCTTGGGTCGAGGAACTCGAGAATGTCCTTTGGGCGTATCGGACCACACAACGGACTCCTACTGGAGAGACGCCTTTCAGCCTAACCTATGGCACGGAAGCCGTTGCCCCCGTGGAGCTCGGACTCCCCTCGCCTCGGGTGGCCGCGCACCGACCCGAGGCCAATTCAGAGCAACTCCGAGGGAACTTGGATCTCTTGGAAGAGGCAAGGAAAATGGCTCAGGTTCGGATGGCAATGTATCAGCAGAGGGTGGCCCGATATTACAACTCCAAAGTCCGACCGAAGCTTTTCAGAATTGGAGATCTGGTGCTGAGGCGAGCTAAGGCATCTCAACCTACGGAAGGTGGGAAGCTAGCGCCAAATTGGGAAGGCCCGTATAAAGTTCGTTGGGTAAACCGACCTGGCTCCTACCAGTTGGAAGCCCTAGATGGCCGAGAAATTCCAAGGGGCTGGAATTCCGCTAACCTGCGGATGTATTACCAGTAGAACAACAAGGCCAGAAAGACAATTTAAAAAGGTGCAATACTTTTCATTTCAATAATTTCTGGTTACAATGGCGTGCTCGTGTGATTACAAGGAATTTCCAGAGGGGAATTAGGGAGTAAAGAAAGTAAAGAAGAGGTGGGGACCCAAACCCTCAACCCAGGGCGGCTGCAGTCCCACCAGAAGTGGGTGCTTCTAACCGGAGGCGCCATCCAGCACCTCACCAAAAAGAGGAGGAGCCGCCGCAGAAGAAGCTCCCGCTGCCCCCAGGGGAACGCCGCCTCCAAAGGATATTCCCATCTTCCCCAGTGGTAGGGAAGAGAAGGGATTCAAGGGGGAAGAGTATATGGAGGCGCGGTCCCGGATTGAGCGTCCGGCGCAGAGCTCAACCGGGAGGCTGAACTTCAAGGAGGGGAGATGTGATCCCGGATGAAACGCCTAGAGCGGAGTTCCGCCGGGGAGACCCTCCTTGTTGATCCCAGATGAAACGGCTAGTTGGCTGAAGTTGTAAGGGGAGCGCCTCCCCTTTCCTTCGACAGGAGTCTCTCAGTCATATGCCAAGGAGGAGGTCCGCGATCCATGGCAACCTGCAGCTCCGACTTGGCAAATTCCATCGTACCTGCACCTGTATTTATAGCCAAGCTGCGGCACCCTGGTAGTTCCGATACGGGTGGCTCCAATAAATGCAGGCGCACTGAATCCGGAGCCGTTCCGGCTCCCGAGGCGTATCTCCCCGCGATTTCCTAAGCGTCATTCTCCTTAAATCGCATTCTTTGTGCAGGACGATCCGGGTGACGTATACCCCTAGGTCCACGTGTCTCCGCTCGCGCCCAGGCCGCATCCTCCTCGAAGAACCCGCGTATCGCGGCCGCTCAACTAACACTCCTCACCAGCAGCAACTGGCGATCTGATTTCCCAGGTAACGCATTAATTAGCGTTTAATACCCTTCTCGTGTTCCCCCCAGGCAACGCTTGGAGGAGAGGAGAAACACGGTCGCGGCTGGGCACGGAGAAACCCCGATGGGCGGCGAGCGACAAGTGGCCGACCAACGAGCGGAATTTCCCTGAGGCTTGACAACCCTCAGATGCCTGGCTAACCCGATGATCATCCCGGGAGCAGACTAGCCGGAAGCCCCGACCGGTCACCTCGGCTTGCGCCAGCCTAGGCCGACCAACGAGCGGAATTTCCCTGAGGCTTGACAACCCTCAGATGCCTAGCTAACCCGATGATCATCCCGGGAGCAGACTAGCCGGAAGCCCCGACCGGTCGCCTCGGCTTGCGCCAGCCTAGGCCGACCAACGAGTGGAATCTCCCGAGGCTCGGCCCTCGGATGCCTGGCTAACCCGATGATCATCCCGGGAGCAGACTAGCCGGAAGCCCCGACCGGTCGCCTCGGCTTGCGCCAGCCTTGGCCGACCAACGAGCGGAATTTTCCTGAGGCTTGACAACCCTCAGATGCCTGGCTAACCCGATGATCATCCCGGGAGCAGACTAGCCGGAAGCCCCGACCGGTCGCCTCGGCTTGCGCCAGCCTAGGCCGACCAACGAGTGGAATCTCCCGAGGCTCGGCCCTCGGATGCCTGGCTAACCCGATGATCATCCCGGGAGCAGACTAGCCGGAAGCCCCGACCGGTCGCCTCGGCTTGCGCCAGCCTAGGCCGACCAACGAGTGGAATCTCCCGAGGCTCGGCCCTCGGATGCCTGGCTAACCCGATGATCATCCCGGGAGCAGACTAGCCGAAAGCCCCGACCGGTCGTCTCGGCTTGCGCCAGCCTTGGCCGACCAACGAGCGGAATTTCCCTGAGGCTTGACAACCCTCAGATGCCTGGCTAACCCGATGATCATCCCGGGAGCAGACTAGCCGGAAGCCCCGACCGGTCGCTTCGGCTTGCGCCAGCCTTGGCCGACCAGCGAGCGGAAGAATTTCCTGAGGCCTAACCCTCGGATGCCTGGCTTAGCGCCGGAAGAATTTCCTGAGGCCTAACCCTCGGATGCCTGGCTTAGCGCCGGAAGAATTTCCTGAGGCCTAACCCTCGGATGCCTGGCCTAGCGCCGGAAGAGTTTCCTGAGGTCTAACCCTCGGATGCCTGGCTCAGCGCCGGAAGAGTTTCCTGAGGCCTAACCCTCGGATGCCTGGCTTAGCGCCGGAAGAATTTTCTGAGGCCTAACCCTCGGATGCCTGGCTTAGCGCCGGAAGAATTTCCTGAGGCCTAACCCTCGGATGCCTGGCCTAGCGCCGGAAGAGTTTCCTGAGGCCTAACCCTCGGATGCCTGGCTCAGCGCCGGAAGAGTTTCCTGAGGCCTAACCCTCGGATGCCTGGCTTAGCGCCGGAAGAATTTCCTGAGGCCTAACCCTCGGATGCCTGGCTTAGCGCCGGAAGAGTTTCCTGAGGCCTAACCCTCGGATGCCTGGCCTAGCGCCGGAAGAGTTTCCTGAGGCCTAACCCTCGGATGCCTGGCTCAGCGCCGGAAGAGTTTCCTGAGGCCTAACCCTCGGATGCCTGGCTTAGCGCCGGAAGAATTTCCTGAGGCCTAACCCTCGGATGCCTGGCTTAGCGCTGGAAGAGTTTCCTGAGGTTTAACCCTCGGATGCCTGGCCTAGCGCCGGAAGAACTTCGGGAATCAAAAGTCAGCAAGAAGCAACCAAGAGCTAAAAAAAAAAAAAAAAAAAAAAAAAAAAAAAAAAAAAGAGGACGAGGGCGAGATGAAGAAATATTCAACGTGCATTAATTTTCAGGGCCGAGGCCCATACAATTGGGCAAAACGCCGACATACAAAAATAAAAAAGACAATGAAAGGTACAAGAGGTCAGCTTGGAGGAACTCCCGGGTCGGGAACGCCGGGCTCGTCCGCGGGAGGTAGGGAAGCAGCAGGAGAACCAGCAGGCGATGGCGCCGGAGAGGAGTCCAGGAGGGAGATCTCGCTCAGGTCAACTTCGGGATACTTAGCCGACACCCTTGCCAGGCCCTCCTCGAAGCCCAAGGTGAAGGCTTCGGCCCCCGCGTCCGACGCGTCATGGACAAACTCGTCAGACTGGCGATAGGTCCGCACTGCCTCCGACATATCATGGGCGAACTCGGCGGACTGGCGATAAGCCTCTACCGCCTGACGCCCGATTTCCGCCCTCTTCTCGGCCAGCTCCGCCTCAGCTCGCTCCATAATCTGAGCCTTGGCCTCCAAGACCTTCGCCACAATCCGGCCTTCGGCCTCAGAGGAGACCCTCAGCAGATCAGCCTGAGCCTCTTTATGCTTCGCCTCGGTAGCAACCCGAGCGGCCTCGGCTTCCTTCAGGCGCGAACGGAGCTCTTGGACGTCCGTGCATGACTTCTCCAGAGCCGACTCCAGTTCGCCTAGTTTGGCTTCAAAAGAGCGGATTCGGTCGCAGGCGTTGTCGGCAGACCGCTGGGCCTTCTCCCACCGCTCTCGATAGTCCGCGATCTTCCGGGACTGCTTTTCAGCCCGTTCCTCCGCCTTCTTGACCCTGCTTTCGAGGCCCGAGGCGGCTTCGAGTTGCTCCCGAGCCTCTGACAGTTGCTCCTCCAGGGCGGCGAAGCCGAGTGCCCGCTCTTCGGCCTCCCGGAGCCTCGCCTCGAGGTCCCCGGTCGTCCTGCCTGCCGCAGCCCGGCCTCCCTCTTCCATTGCTTTCAGCCGGTCCTCGGCCTTCGCCAAAAGCCCCGCCTGTTCCTTGTAGCACTCCTCCAGACGGATCATGTACTGGGCGAGCTAAGAAATAGGAAAAATAAGGGAGTCAAGCGGAGAACAACAGAGCCAATAAATGGTGAAAGACGGCCAGAAGAACACTCACCGACATGAGACAGACGCAGCTGGCGGCCCCAACGTCAGAGACATCCAACTCCCGGACCCGCCGACGGTCCTTCTCCAGCAACACTGTTTCGATGAGATTTCGGGCGCCATCGGTAGTGAAGGCAGACCCCGATTTCTCCCCGGAGCCGGATGGTGGTTCTGCAGCCTTACCCTTATCCATCGCCTGGGGAAGAGTCCGGCTGATCGCGCTCGGGGCGGGGGTCGCCCCAGGAATTGATAGGGTCCCGCTCGGCCGGGGCCTCGGCGCGTCCCTCCTCGAGTCATCAGGAGCCGACCGAGTCGAAGGCCGGGTCGGGGACCGATCACGTCCGACCCGTCCGTCTTGAGCAGGCTCAGGTGGCACCTCCGGAGTAGCGGCAACCTTACCACCGGAGGGCTGATACAGCGTCAGCTACCGGTCGGTGCCCACGACATCTCCCTGACCGGTGGGCCCGGACTCGTCGGTCGGCATCGGAGGTATCTCCTTACGGGACTTCTTCGCCGGTGGGGCCCCGCTCGGAAGAGCTCGTTTCCTCCTCCGGACTGCTTCCAGCAGGGACGCCCTACCAACAGCCTTCGACTTCACCGACCGCATGACGTCGTCGACCTCTGCAAGAAGGACGGGATAGTCAGGGACTGAGAAACCGAAAGGAAGAAGGAACGAAAGAGAAGAAAAGAGCTAAAGAAACGATGGCGGACTCACGGTCGGTGGGGACCGAGCTCAAACCGACGTTCACCAAGGTATCCTCAGAAATAAGGCGGCCCACCGGGGGAAGCTGGCCCTCGGCGACCAACCCCTTCAAGGCGGCGACGCCCTCGGATTCCTCCCTCGACAACTTCGACAGGCCAATTGGGGACTTCACCGGCGTCCCCCAGATTGCCCTGATTTCCCAGGAGGGGTCTGCATCAACGAAAAAGAAGCGCTCCTTCTAGTGGTGAATGGAGGTAGGACCCTCCTTGACAAGGCCGCACCCTCGCCGCGCTGCGAAGCACCACCACCCTTTGTCCTGGGGGTGGCCGCTCAGGCCGTAGAGCTCCCAGAAAACGTTCAAGGTGGCGGGAATCGCATGCAAGCGACAGAGAACCTGGAAGACCGTCAGAGCACGCCACGAGTTCGGCACCAGTTGCGTCGGTGCCATTCCTAAACCCCGGAGCACCTATAAGACTAGGTCTGAAGGGGGAAAGCGGAACCCGGCCTGGAGGATGCCCTCATTGATGGCGATCTTCCCTCGAGGAGGATGAGACATCCTCTCCTCAGGCCCTGGGAGCGTGACATTGCAGGCCTCGGGAAGGTGGTACCGAGCCACAAATCCGTCTAAGTCCTCGGCGACCAGTTTTGACTTGATGCTATCTGCTCCCACTTCGCCCATCCCTAATGGCCAATCTACGGTCAGGACGGGGTCAAGAAGGAGGGAAAGGCCGGAACGACTGGGGTGCACTAGTACAAAAAGAAAAAGTATGAAGAGCTCAAAGTAGAAGAGTGGGAAACTCACTTGAAGAGGAGGAAGAACGGCTCCGAGAGCGTCAAAGGAAAAGCAAGCGAACGTTTCGGCGGCAACAATGGTAGCGCAAAGGAGAAACTCGAAAATGTCCGTAAAGAAGAAGACGGACGGGGGAGGGCCCCCGATTAAATAGGCGAAAGGGCAAGTGACACCTCGATGACACCAGAAGATGCCTGGCCGCCGAAGGGTCGCTCGCACCCCAAAGGCGAATCGACACCATTAAGGAAGGATGTCCGCCGAAATCCTCAGGTTGCCAGGTCAGCAGCAACCGCCATACGCCATAAAGAAGGCGGGAAGCTTGAAGCGCGCGCGCCTCTCCGAAGGATGGCGGCAATCTCGAAACATCACTCCCTTCACCTGTTCCCCTTCTGGTTCCAGGCTCGGAAGTGGGGGGCTACTGTTATGGAGGAATTGAGCCGCCATGCCCCACGTGATCGGCACGCGTATCCAGGAAAGCTACAGCTGCCCTATGATCCAGCACTCCGACCCCGAGTCGGACCTCCTCGGCTCCGCAGCCCGACCCCGGGTCGGCTGCCCTATGATCCAGCACTCCGACCCCGAGTCGGACCTCCTCGGCTCCGCAGCCCGACCCCGGGTCGGCTGCCCTATGATCCAGCACTCCGACCCCGAGTCGGACCTCCTCGGCTTCGCAGCCCGACCCCGGGTCGGCTGCCCTATGATCCAGCATTCCGACCCCGAGTCGGAGATCTTTTGATAACGACAGGCTATTCTCCAGAGGCACGCCGCGGCCTCCTGCTCCACTACTCCCTGCAACGGCTGTACCCGATGCTGCCCACGATCTCCTGTATCAACCGTACAAAGCGGAGCTCCACTACGCCCTGCCATGACCGTACCCAGCGCTGCTCCACGACGCCCCGTAACGGCCATGTCAGTGGCCATTCTATCGTGCCCCACGACGACAAACCCCCCTGAGAGACCTCCCAGCCAGGTATATATGCGGCTGGGGGGAGAAGCGGGGGGTAAGCAATACCTCCCAGAGCACTCTCTCCCACTTGTGATTATCATCTCTCCTCCTCCAATCTCCTCTGACTTGACCGTCGGAGGGCCATCACCACCCTGGTGGTGGTGCAAGGCTTGTTTGCAGGTTCCTTGGCGGAAGGTGGAGCGCAACCAGCACCAACCAAGACAACTCAGGCGGAACCCCGTTCACACCGTCGTGTCAATCGTTCTCGGTTTGGACCACCAGCAACAGATACCTTCATCTGATTTAGAATCAAATTTACCTAAGTTATCTTTGCCATTATTATGAATGAAACACCTACATCCAAAAACATGAAAATAGTTTACTTTGGGCTTTCTACCTCTCCAAAGTTCATAAGGTGTTTTTTTTATAATTGGTCTCAATAAAACTCTATTTAATATATGACATGATGTATTAATGGCTTCTCCCCAAAAATACTTAGGGAGGTTACTTTCGCACAACATGGTTCTAGCCATTTTCTCTAGGGTTCTATTCTTTCTTTCTACAACTCTATTTTGTTGTGGTGTCCTAGGTGCAGAGAAGTTATGAGTTATTTCCTTTTTACTACAAAATTCATCAAATAGATGATTTTCAAATTTCGTTCCACGATCACTCCTAATAGCTATAACTGAAGCATTTCTTGAATTAGTAACTTTCTTATGAAATTTCTTAAATACTGAAAATGCTTCATCTTTATGAGCTAAGAACATGACCCATGTGTATCTAGAAAAATCATCTACAATGACAAGTCCATACTTGTTTCCCCCAAGACTTGTGGTTCTAGTTGGTCCAAATAGATCCATGTGTAGTAGTTCAAGGGGTCTAGTAGTAGTGACACAATTTATGGATTTAAAAGAACTCCTAGATTGTTTGCCATATTGACATGCTTCACAAATTTTATTTTTCTCAAATTTTAGTTTTGGCAAACCTATTACAGAATCTCTTTTAACTAGTTTTGATATTGTATCCATACTTGCATGACCTAACCTACGATGCCATATCCAACTTGTATCATTAACCTTAGTATCACTAGCTACTAAGCAAGGGTTATTTTTGGCAAGATCTTCAAGATCTACTACGTATACATTTCCACGTCTTATTCCTTTGAATACTAAGCTATTGTCAATTGAGTTGGTTATGATGCATAGGGTTGGCTTAAACAGAACATCAAAACCTCTATCACATAATTGACTTACGCTAAGTAAGTTATGCTTAAGACCATCTACAAATCGTACATTACAATTTTAGGCACCCAAGTTTTGTTGGGTCCTTCAAGGTTAGTAATGTTGGTTCCTTTTGGAACCCAAATCTTTTTAATTTTTCTTTTAACTTCTACTTTCCTATGGTCACACATATTATCTTTATGTCCTACTTTTCCACAGCAAAAACAGGTTATATTCTTAGTTTTACTTTCCCCTGCTTTCACAAAAAAGTTTCTAAGGAGCTTTTGCTTATTCTTAGGTTTATAACCTAAACCAGCTCTATTAAACACAGCTCGTTGATTATTAAGTATCATTTCCAATTTTTCAGAACTATATGTAAACTTTTCAACAATAGGTTTGTATCTTTTAAGTTCTTTTGTTAGCTTTTGTTTTTCTGTTTTTAGTATGTTTAAGTCTTTTGTGAGATTATCTTTTATAGTTTGTTTACCATTTTTAAGTTCTGAAATTTTCTTGTTAGTTTTTCGTTATCTTTAATTAAGGTATTAGTTTTTTGAATTAACATTTGGTTATTTGTCTTAAGTTCCAAATTTTCTTTAATGATAAAATCCTTGTGCTTAATTAATTTATCGTATTTATGTAAGTGAGATTGATTAGTTAGCTTTAGTTCTTTATTCTTAAGATTTATTGACTTATATTCATTCATTAGTTCATTAAAAGTATCATACAATTCATCAAAGGTAAAATCTAAATGCGTTTTAGATGTTACCTCATTTTCATTCGCCATAAAACAAAAGTTGGCCTTTTTCTCTTGTTCCTTATCTGATGATGATGATGATGAATCGGAGTCCGTCAAAGTAGAGACGAGGACTTTCTTTTTCTTATATTTACTACCCTTCTTTAGTAAGGGACAGTCAACTCTGAAATGTCCCGGCTTCTTGCATTCATAGCATCCGATTCCTTCATTTTTTCTTTCCTTACCTTTATCGTTGTTGCAGGAACTTGAGGGACCTCTCCTCTGATGAAAGGACTTCTTCCGGTTGATGAATTTTCTGAACTCACACGAAAAGAGCCTCATCATCGTCTTCCTCGTTATCTTCTTCTTTGCTGCTGCTACTGCAAGATGGATCTTTGTTAGAAGAAGTAGATTTGAGGGCTATTACCTTTTTCTTATGAGAGGATTCTTCTTCGCTGTGTTGTTTCATCGTGAGCTCATGCGTCATAAGGGATCCAAGAAGCTCCTCAAGTGGCAGCTTGTTCAAGTCCTTGGCTTCTTGGATTGCCGTTACCTTGGCTTCCCATGACCTTGGCAAAGATCGAAGAATTTTCCTGACAAGGTCACTGTTAGCATAGCTTTTGCCAAGAATTTTTAAACCATTGACAATATCAGTAAATCTAGTAAACATGCAAGTGATAGTTTAATTAGAATCCATTTTAAATACTTCATACTTACGAACTAGCATGTTTATTTTAGATTCCTTGACTTGATTCGTGCCCTCGTGGGTCACCTCAAGTCTGTCCCATATCTCTTTTGCAGAATTGCAAGTAGAGACTCTATTGAATTCATTGCGGTCTAAGGCACAATAAAGCACATTCATTGCTTTGGCATTTAGTTGTGCCTTCCTTATACCATTGTCATCCCAATCTTTTTCAAGTTTGGGCATAGTAATACCATCTACAAAAATTGAAGGAATGAATGGTCCATTAACTATGGTGCTCCAAATCTCATAATCTTGAGCTTGGATAAATATCCTCATCCTAGCCTTCCAAAAGGTGTAGTCGGTTCCATTGAAGAATGGAGGTCTATGGTTGGATTGCCCCTCAATAAGAGAAGATCCAAATGGGGTTGTCATTTTGATCTTTTACTCTTTTGATATAAGAGTTCCTGCTCTGATACCTCTTGTTGCCCAAGAAGACAATCCAAGAGGGGGGGGGGGTGAATTGGGTTTTAAGTGATTATTACAAATAAAAAGATAATGAGTAACTAATTAAACCTTATTGCAAGCGGATTAATTAGTTTGCTATATGTAGTGAATGAAGGGGATGGAGGAGACAATGAACTAATCACAAACACAAGAGATTTTATAGTGGTTCGGAGCTAACCCTTGCTCCTACGTCCACTCCCCAAGCTTCACTTGGGAGTTCACTATAATCCCTCGGATTACAGCCGGTTGTTTTACAAGCTCACAACCCAACTTGTTGTTTTACGAGATCACAACGAACTCGGTCGGTTTTCACAGGCTCACCGACTAGAACCATCCGATTGTTTTTTCAGGATCACAATCGAACCCTTACACCGTTGGTTTTACCCTCGGCTCACCAACCAACCTTAACACCCTTGATTCAATCCCCTGATTGAATCAAGTAAGAGAAACAGTTTGGAAAGAGTACAAGGAGAGCTTCTTAAAAAGCAAATATGAACAATATGAATAAAGTAGAGTTAGAAGCCCTCAAACAGATTTTTGGAAGGAGAAGAAGGGGCTTCTTGAACTCTGAGACTCCTCTTTGAGTGTGCTGAAGATTTGCTGTCAGAAGGGGAGCCTTGAATGCGTGGAAAGCGTTTGTAGGATGGAGTTCAATGCACTTTTTCCTTCTTTCTCTTGTATTTTCTCTTGAGAGCCTTTGGTAGGTAGAAATCACTTTTTTTTGAATGGAATTTCTCTCTTGATGTCTTTTACTGTTCACTCTGGCTATTTAAGCAGTCCACTTTGAAAACAAGCCGTTAGACACCAATTTAGAGCCGTTCTGCACAATCTGCAACTCCTGACAATGTGTCCGTTGGGATCGGAGTTGACTCGCTCGATCTGGAGTCGACTCGGCTGTCGCTGGAGTCGACCCATGATTTACTGGAGACGACTCGTCCACTGTTCAGGATTTGAATTAAAGTGCTGTCCCGTTCTGGAGTCGACACGGCCAAACTTGGAGTCGACTCGCCAGTATCCGGAGATGACTCGGCCCTCTGGAGACGACTCGTTCTCAGGATTCTAGAGATCTTTCTTTCAGGTTTACTTCCTCGAGTTGACTCGAATTCTCTTGGAGTCGACTCGGCTCTCAAAGACCGAAAAACCAATCTTCTGTCTTTGGAGTTGAACTGCCTCGGAGTCGACTCGGATCGTCTTGGAGTCAACTCGGCTCCCAGAGCCCAAAAAAACGATCTTCTGTCTTTGGAGTTGAACTGCCTCGGAGTCGACTCGGATCGTCTTTGAGTCGACTCGGCTCTCAGAGCTCGAAGTTGGTTCTCTGACTTTTAGTCTTGCTTTCCTTTGAGAGTTGACTCTTGCTTGTTTAGGAGTCGACTCCCCAACCGTTGGAGTCGACTCGAATTCTTCTAGAGTCGACTCGGTAACAGGGTCCAGAAACCACTTCTCTGTCTTTCTGTCTGTTACTCCTTGGAGTCGACTCGGAACTATCGGGAGTCGACTCGGCAAGCATCGGAGTCGACTCAAATTCTTCAGGAGTCGACTCGGTGACAGGGTCTAAGATTCATCTTTCTGTCCTGCTGTCTGTTCTCAGTCGGAGTCGACTCGAGCCTGTGCCAGAACATCTGAAACACTTGGAGTCGACTCGTAATCCTCCGAAGTCGACTCGAGTTTCAGCCTTTGACTTAAGCTGATTTTCACATGCACTCAAAAGAAGATTCTCACAAATTTTACCTCAGATACTGGATTGAATTCATTAGTATAACATAAAATATACTCAATTGCTTTGTGCTCATCAAAATTAAATAGGGTTATGATCAATCACTCCACAAAGGATCTAAGTAAATTTGATACCAAGTCAGATGAAGGTATTTTCTTAGGATACTCTACATCTACCAGGACATACAGAGTATTCAACAAAAGAACTCTTGTAGTTGAAAGTCAATTAATATCATTTTTGATAAGTCTGATAGTGAGTCTCCTAGAAAAGAAAATACTTTTGATGATGATGCAGGAATTATTGACTTTGAAAAATTGAATCTTGATGACGTGCCAAATCAAGAAAAGGAAAATGATCGCGTGCCACCACAATCTCAAGACTTGCCAAAGAAATGGAGGTATGTACATGGACACCCTAAAGACTTAATCATTGGTGATCCATCTCAAGGGGTAAGAACTCAATCCTCTCTTAGAAATTTAAATGACTATCTTGCTTTTGTTTCACAATTAGAACCTAAGACTTATGAAGAAGCTGAAAAAGACACAAATTGGATAAATGCTATGCAAGAAGAATTAAATCAATTCAAAAAAAGTAATGTATGAACATTAACTGAAAGACCAAAGCATAACTCTGTAATTGGAACAAAATGGATCTTTAAAAAATAAATTGATGAAAATGGGGTAGCTATAAGAAATAAAGGTAGATTTGTAGCTAAGGGATACAATCAAGAAGAAGGGATAGATTTTGAGGAAACATTTGCTCCTATGGCCAGATTAGAAGCTATTAGATTACGTCTAGCTTTTGCATGCTTCATGGATTTCACATTGTATCAAATGGATGTAAAAAGTGCCTTCTTAAATGGTTTTATAGAGAAAGAAGTATATGTAGAGCAACCTCCTGGTTTTGAAAATCATGAATAGCCCAATCATGTGTTTAGATTACATAAGGCATTATATGGATTGAAACAAGTACCTAGGGCATGGTATAATCGACTAAGCAAATTTCTACTGAATAATGATTTCAATAGGAAAAATGTAGATAAAACACTTTTTCTCAAAAGAAGAGACAAAAATATGCTAGTAGTTCAAATATACGTAAATGACATAATTTTTGGTGCCACTAATGATAATCTTTGCAAAGAGTTTGCTAAATTAATGCAAGGAGAATTCGAGATGAGTATGATGGGAGAACTAAATTTCTTTCCCGGATTACAAATCAAGCAAACTAAGGAATGTATCTTCATTCATCAGACTAAGTACACAAAGAAAATATTAAAGAAGTTTGGGAATGAAAATCACAAGGGAATAGGCACCCCAATGAATCCCACTAGTAAGCTAGACAAAGATGAAAAAGGAAAAAATATAGATATAAAGCTTTATAGAGGCTTAATTGGATCTTTGCTTTACCTTACTGCTAGTAGGCCAGACATAGTGTTTAATGTGGGAATATGTGCTAGATACCAATCAGATCCTAAGGAGTCACATCTAAGTGCTGTCAAAAGAATCCTTAGATATTTAAGAGCAACCACAAGCATAGGTTTATGGTCCTCTAGAGACTCCTATCTAGATTTACTTGCATATTCTGATGCAGATTTTGCTGGTTGCAAATTAGATAGGAAGAGCACTAGTGGAACGTGTCAATTTTTAGGAAATAACTTAGTATCATGGTTTAGCAAAAAGCAGAATTCGGTAGCATTATCAATGGCTGAGGCCGAATATATAGCTGCCGGGAGTTGTTGTGCTCAAGTACTATGGCTCAAGCAACAACTAGAGGACTATGAATTAAACTTGACAATATTTCTATAAAGTGTGATAACACTAGTGCCATTAACCTTACTAAAATACCGGTTCAGCACTCTAAAGCCAAACACATTGAAATAAGATATCATTTCATTAGAGATCATGTACAAAATGGAAACATATGTATTGAGAATGTATGTACTGAGAAACAATTAGCTGACATATTCACAAAACCTTTAAGTAAAGATAGATTTTGCATGCTTAGAAGAAAATTAGGCATATGTGATTCTTTTGATTAAGGAGATATAAAAAGGAGCAAATTGTCTTATGATACTCTCCTCACATTTCGAAAACCCATGAAACATTAGTCAAACTAGTCATCTATAGATTTCTTACTCATGTATCGTTGTCCCATAAAGAACTTGTAAGGATTGGAGGAAAGGAAGAACTTTTTTTTAAAAGGAAAGGAAGAGAAAGAATATTTTCTGAACTGGGGCCGACCCGAGCCAGAATGGGGTCGACCCCACGTTGAGTCGACCCAAGAAAAATCTAGGGTCGACCCAACGGCGGGACTCTGTTTTTAAAAGAGGGACCCGTGAGCTATGTTAGGGCACTGTTTCATCTTGTCCTCTTCCTAAAACCCTATTTTCCACTTTCCAATCCCTTCCAATCATCTCCAAATAGTGCTAGATTGCTTTCCCAAGCCGTTAGATCAAGATCTTGGAAGAAATGGGACCTAAGCGAGCCGTTGCTAAGCGATCCGGAAGAGTCTCACGGCCAACCATTGTTGATAGGCATGCTAGGAACACGTCTACAGTGCCTCCACAAGGTGAGACACGTGCAGAGCCTCCTCCACCTCCTTCCCCTTCAGTTCAACTTGCAAAATATGCGGGGAGACCGGTTACCATGGGGAGAAGGATCCACTCCAAATTTTTGGATCAAGAAGGGTTTCGTTTGGGGGATTGGATCCGAAGGCAAGGATGGGAGTATCTTTGCTCCCTAGATTTAGTGACCTACCCGGACTTGGTTCGTGAGTTCTATGCCTTTCTAAAAGTTGGAATGGAAGGGCTTGTATCTGAGGTCTGAGGTGTAAGGGTTAGGATTTCAGAAGCAAGTCTGAGTGAGTTGCTTCATCTCCCCTGTGAAGAAGCTACACCGAAAAGACCAAAAAGCAAGTTGAGAGCTCTACAACTGATTTTTGAGAGAGAGAATTTTGATTATTCAGAAAATTTAGTAGCTAGCTCTCTATCAGCTGAGATGAGGTTGTTGCATAACTTCATAGGTCGGATATTATTTCCGAAGAATGGAAGATTCGATCACATATCTAAGCGAGACATGGTCATTATGGAGCATGTCATTCAGGGCATTCTCCTGAATCTTCCAGCTATGATGATCAGGCAGATGCGAGAGGCCATATGCAAATCGAGAGTCTCTTTGTCCTACGGTATGATACTCATCCTGATATTCAGACAGCATGACATATCTGTGGAGGAAGAGATATCCAGGCATCTGCTATTCACTAACACTTACACTGCATGGTCCCTAGTTCGCATGGGTTATGGAAGGTGGACGGGCAGTGGGTGCGTGTAGGAGCAGGGATACATGCACCAGAGGGTGATGCACCAGAGGTTGGAGACCCCATCCCTGAGGCTGAGCTACCTGCGGATCATCCTACAGCACCTTCAGAGGCAGGACCTTTGTCATCCACACCCACGGGGTGCACAGAGGATTTTTGGAGCAGGATGACTGAGCTTGTGTCAGCTCAGGTGAGGACTCTCTCTGACAGATTGAAGAGCAGGATGGACATTATGACTGCTGAGCTTAGCGACCTCAGAGAGGAGGTGGGAACATTACGGAGAGAGAGAGGCTCATGGTCCATCAGTGCCCCGAGCAGCTGAGTTAGAGCTTTCGGCACAGAGTCATCCAGCTCAGCTAGGTCCACACCAGACTCAGTCCCATCAGGCTCGACCTCCCCTCGCTATTTATGCTAGGAGGATGAGGACTAGATCACAGCCATTAGATGCCTCCTAGGCTGATGTTAGCATTATGATTAGTGCCTAGGATCTATCTAGTTCTCATATGTATTTTGTGTTGTTCATGTACTTTGCACTTTGATTGAAGAACATTGTATTTTTGGCGTTAGTGTACTACAATGTTCTATATTGATTCATAAAACTTGACTGTTTATTATTTACTGCGTCTACTTATCTATTGCCATGCACCTATTTGATGATAACAAAAAGGAGGAGAAGCAAGAAAAAAAAGAAGTTGCAATAAGTTGACAAACGAGGTTGAAAAATATAATAGGAGGTAATATACACTTAAGGGGGAGCAATATGTAACAATGAAAATGTTAAGTCTAAACTTTCAATCAAATTTCAGAATTTAGCACATACCTCTCATACCTCGATACATAATCTGAAACTCTTGCTTTATCTCAAATTTTTGAAGTTTCATCTTTAACCAAATATAAAAGAAAGGGGGAGAAAATCAAAAGTTTAAATTGGCAATATTTGGATGAAAAAGGAGTAGACTTCACTCTCAAATTTGAAAAGCTGAAAATCAGCAACTTCAGCTCTTCTAAAACTAATTTTAAGATAAGTATCAATCTGCTCATACTCAATATTTTGTAATCATCAAAAAGGGGGAGATTGAGGATGATAGTGTTATTTTGATGATTAACACAACCATTGAGAAAATATCTAATTAAATACTACAAGTTAATTTGATACATCAATACTGAGTTCGACACTCTTTTTACATTAAAAGAATGAGATCAAGATGTATTTCAATGATTAATAATGAGATAAAATTTGCGATAGAAAAGTGATAGTGAATTCTAAATTCTAATTCGGCAAAGTTTCAAGTGAAACGTACTCTTAAGGGGACAATAGTAATTTTCATTGTTAAGAGTATGTAGCAATACCATGGCATACATTCAAAATTGCTTGAAGTATATTTCATTGATTATACGGGTGAATCTAATCTTAAGTTGCAGCAAAGTGTGGAATGAGTCGACCCTAAGATTGATGGAGTCGATGGAGTCGACCCCGGCACATCATGGAACCATCAGGCACACTTCTGCAAAAATGGCACGGATGAACAGTAGTTGAGTCGACCCCAATCTTGCTTGAGTCGACCGCATCTTCAAGCGTCAAGAGAACAAGTCTCTAGAATTTACTAAGAGGGCCGACCCCAACCTTCCTTGAGTCGACCCCAGATTGAGTCGTCCCCAAGAATGCTTGAGTCGACCCCAATGGAGTCGACCCCAACTGAGCATGAGTCGACCCCATGGCTGTGTCGTTTAAAGATGTCTCTCTGGAATCCCTGAGAGGGTCGACCCCACTGAACCTTGAGTCGACCCCACTGAACCTTGAGTCGACCCCCAAAAAGAGTTGAGTCGACCCCAGTGAAAAATGGCTGAAATATAAGGTTCTGTGTTTCCTGAGAAGGCCGACCCCAATGTAGCATAAGTCGACCCCAGTGAAAGTTGGGTCGACCCCAGTGAAAGTTGAGTCGACCCCACGTCTGATGAACAGTGGTTTGAGTCGATCCCAGGAAAGGTTGGCTTGACCCCAGCACGGGCAGAAGCATAACGGCTAGTTCTGCAGAAGTACTTTTTGTCCTCCCAACAGTAAGTAACGGCTAGTTTTTGAAATCTAACAAATGGGGGGTGTCCAATGAATGAGGAAAATTATTTAAAGTGACACTATTCATCAGAGAAAGTATCCTTTTTTACGAAATATCAAAGCTTACACAAGAAAGACAAGTGCCCTAATTTTCTTTATCCAAGTGCTTCACTCAAAGAGTCAAAAGGAAGTGGTAGAGCAGATTCTAAGAAACATTAAGAGCTCCATCGACCCTTGACGAGTGAAGCAATGTTGTCAAAGAAGAGAGAAGTCTCATCAAGCGATAACTATATTCTAAACTCTTCTTTGTAGTTTATAATTGTTATATTTGCTCATCTAGGAGTTTCAACCTTTTTCTTCTTTTTAATCACCTTGTAAAGGTTTGTTGGTGAGCCCGTAAAACCAACGGTGTAGGTTTATTGGTGAACCCGTAAAACCAATTGTGAAGGTTCGTTGGTGAGCCCGTAAAACCAACATAGGTTTTTGGTGATCCCGGAAAACCAAAGTGTAAAGATTTTTGGATTGTGAGTCCGAAAAACAATCCAACTGAAATCTGCGGGATTATAGTGAATTCCCAAGGGTTCGCTTGGGGAGTGGACGTAGGTGCTTAGGAGAGCACCGAACCACTATACTTCTTGTGTGTTTGCATTGTGTATTGTTTTAACTTCACTCACTCATCAATTGACTAAATTAAGATAGTAAAAATTTAGAAAAACCAATTCACCCCCCCCCTCCTCATGGCTTGTCACCTTGGGCATGAAACACAAGAGATAAGGCATCACAAACACAAAGATGTATAGTGGTTCGGTGCACCCCAGCACCTACATCCACTTTCCAAGACCTCTTGAGAATTTTACTATAATCCCAAAGATTACAGCCGGTTGTTTTACAAGCTCACAACCTAACTTGTTGTTTTCACGAGATCACAACGAACTCGGTCGGTTTTCACAGGCTCACCGACTAGAACCAATTCGACTATTTTCACGGGCTCACAATCCAACCCAGTTGGTTTTTTTCGGATTACCAACTATAACCTACAACGTTGGTTTTCACTGGCTTACCAACAAACCTTAACCCCTTGATGCAATCCCTTGATTGAATCAAGTTACAAGATGTTAGAATAGGAGTTTAAAACAAATACAAGCTTCTCAAACAAGCAGATATAACAAAAATAAACAAATAGTGTAAAGAGAAGAAGCCCTCAAACAAGTTTTGAAGATGAAGAAATCCGACTTCTTCTTTACTTGACCCTCTTCTAATTTTGTATGAGGTAGAGGATCACTGAGGCAGCACACAGCTGGAAAGGAAGCTTTGGGATTCACTCGGATGCTCTTCTTCTCTCTCTTTTGCTTTGAATGAGCCTTTTGTGCTTTTGGAAGGTTTCTCTTGAAATCTCTTTGAAATCTCTTTCCTATGTATTCTCTTCCACTTCCTTACTTCTCCTCTTGCTCTCCCCTTGATTTTATAGCTTTGGATGGCGTGAGAGCAAAGATGTAGCCGTTAGAGACAAGAATAGAGCTGTTATGACCCGTCTGCACATTCTGACAATGTATTCGTTGGGATCGGAGTCGACTCGTGCGATCTGGAGTTGACTCGCGCTTTACTGGAGACGACTCGGCCACTGTTCCAAATTTGAATTAAAGTGCATGCCTTATCCTGGGGTCGACTCGGACCAAACTGGAGTCAACTCGCCGACAGCTGGAGACGACTCGGGCACTCAGGGGTCGGCTCATTCTCAGAGTTCTAGAAACCCAACTTTCTGTATTTCTCTCACGAGTCGACTCGGGCAAACTAGGAGTCGACTCGGATGACTTGGGAGACGACTCTGGAACATTTGGAGTCGACTCGTTCACAGAATCTCCGAAACTGATTCTCTGCCTTTCAAACTGTTTTCTTTTGGGAATCGACTCGGATAAACTGGGAGTCGACTCGCCATGCATCGGAGTCGACTCGCAACCTTTTGGAGTTGACTCACTAACAGGATCTAAAATCCAACGTTCTATCTTTTTATCTTTTTCTGCAGAAGTCGGCTCGTGAATAGTAAGAGTCGACTCGAGCACTGTTCCTTGAATCTCTAGAGTGCTAGAGTCGACTCTGAACTTTCAGGAGTCGACTCGAGGACTGTTCTTTTGAATTTTTCTTGGAGTTTGCTCTTCCAACTTGAATCCTTTGAACTTGAAACTTGGACCAATGAAGTGTGGCTTTATTCCAACTTTTCTTGAGAGCTTTTGAGGCTTTCTTGTATTTTTCCAACTTGCTATGTTCCTTGCAAAACAAATTATCTTTCTTCTTGCAACATAAACATTAGTAATTATACTTCAAGATTTTGTGATCATCGAAATCAATCTTTGGATCAGCAATCTCCTCCTTTTTGATGATGACAAAACTTGGGGTATATGCAATATAAAATAGATTGTGTTCTAGAACTAATGCATAGCTAAGTTGCATGAAGTAGAAAACATGCATATTTAAAACATACTTCATGATAATATTTTAGATTTAATCAACTTAACATAATCAACACATAAAACATTATGAGCATATACTCAGATATTTCTTCCCCTTTTTGACAACATCAAAAAGGTTGCAAGATAATGAAACATTAAGCACAAAGCAGCAAATGATACTCAAATATTTCTTTTTCTTATTGTACTCTGATTTTCAGTCAATGCATGTCGAATTATTGCAAGAATATGAATCATATAACTCAAGGCAATAATGTCAGAATAAGATTAATGAGCATAGATCAGAGCCAATTAAGATGATTTCAGAGCAAATTATAATGAGAGCACATCGAATGTGATTCCAAAGATAGTTTTCAAATCAAGTGCAGGTGGAATCTTTTTTAAGTTAATTCAAGAAGTGCCAAGAATGATATTCAAAGAAAGCACGAATGGAAATCTAACCTTTTTTTTTTGAAAGATTTTTAATAACAAGTATGAAAGCTTGTTCATCAAAGATCTTTTGCCCAATATATTAAGTATTTCGCAACATGAGAGCAATCTAATCAATGTTTTTAGAGTATAATATCAAAACTTATATACTCGAAAAATATAACATCATGTTGGATCATTAATTCTTAATGACTTCAAAGTTCTTTTATGATATAAAAACATTATGGCACAAATACCAAAACATGAATTTATGCAATTTATGATATATCTTAGAGCATACATAAAAATTCAAAGCTTTGAAGATTCCTTTTAGATCTCTTTTAAAGACTTTCTTTTACTCCGTTAAAGAGAATAACATCAAAATCAATTAAAATGAATTGGCACAAGATTAAAACTCTAAAGTGCAAGCCAATAAGAGCTCATTAGTATATTTCAATAGAAATTTCTGGTACTAAGACAGGTGAAATCCTTCACATATGATACCAACAAATGATTTACCAACAAATGATTTACCAACAAATGATTTACCAATATAGATACCAACAAATGATTTACCAATACAGATAAAAATTTAACTTTCAAAAGATATTCAATGAAGCACAAAGTTTGATACCAAAAATCTGCTTAAATTGATACCAATTAGACATTAAAAGCATACTAAAAGTCCTTTGCCAAATTTACATGAGTAACCTTTATTGATTTAGTTTTAGAGAACATTCATTTTTTTTTCATTTATGTAAGCCTCTTGAGATCTATTCATGCTTTTCAGATATCGACAATAATGATCATGAATCAAAACATAAAACATTACGTTCCAAGCTATTTTTTTTACTTTTATTTTTCTCCCTCTTTTTTATTAAATTAGTAGCACTTAAGATCGACTATTTGAATTGCAATTTAGTTCATGGTTGATGCATAAGATATACTAACCAAATAACAAGCCTCAAGGTGTAACATAAAGATTTTCATATTTAAATTTCAGATGATACATATTGGAGAGTATTAGAATCACTTCTCATTTAGTATTCTTTCTCTCTCCTTTAGTTATGGATTTATGCGATTAAGTTACTTATGATCTCTCCTTCTGAAATTTTCTTTCTGCCCCTTAATTGAGCATTCCATTTAAGAGTTTAGAGTCTAAAGATAATTTTTAATAAAACATTCAAATTGTTAATCTTGAAAATATGTTTTCTACAAATTGCAGCATATTTTCAATTTAATCCATTGAGAGCATATTTGCAAGTATCAAATCATATTCATTTGAGATAATAATCGCTCTATAGAATTAAACTCAAAGTATAGGCTATATATAACTAAGACAAGTAATGGCAACACAAGGAGGTTCATCAAAATCAATTCATAAAATATTCAAGGTATGCATGATATAATGGTGACTTTTGAATAAGATGCAAAATCTAGAGAGATTGATATATCTAAAGCTCCCCCTCAAAAGATGCATTCTTCTTTAATCATTCTTTTCTTTTTGTTGAATTTCAGATTTTAATGATAAGCGTGAATAAAACTGAAATTCTATGATATCAAGAAAGTAAAGTGATCTAGAGTTTTCAAAATTTATAGCAATCACTCTTTTTTATCTTTCAAGAACAAGTTATGCTTCCTCTTAATCTTTGAGAAAATGTACTGAAATATTAATCAGAAAATAATTCTTTTGAAGCTCAATTTCTTTCAAAAGCAATTACATTTTCTTTCTTTTAAGAGTCATTTGAGTGAGTTAAAATATTTCTAGCTTTAGGAGAATTCACTCTCTTTTAAAAATAGCTTTTTCTTTTAGTGATGGAAGCAACAATCATGTAGAAAGAGATATAGAAGATCATTCAAGTGAATATTTATAGAATTTAATTTCTTACTCATAGATACACAGCAATGTATACATGAAACACTATGAATCTTTTTAATATCAAAATAAAATCATATATTTAGAAACATTTGTTCGCAATCAAGATCATTGAAAAATACATCATTTAGACAAATTTTAGTATACTTTAAAAATAAGAAATGATATGTTTCAGATGCGTATCGGAGCAATCAACCAAGGCATCAAAATTAATTCTATTTTTCTTAAGTTAAAATTTTCATTTAGAAATCATATTGAGTTATTTTTCTGAATGATGCGATCATTGAAGCATATAACTAAGGTCACAAAGATGTAACGATATAAGCATTTTTAAATTAAGTTTAAGCTTTTATACAAAATCGGATTCTGAACTTCATAAAGAATTTTCAAGAAAGCTTTCAGGATTATAATTTGAGATATCCATCTCTACATTGTAGTTCATCTTAAATTATTAAGATTGAAAATATATATTTCAAACATATTAGAGCACATTCAGAATCTTTGTATTTAATATTGAGTTTCGGTACAAAATAGAGAATATTTTAACAAGTATTAGGACATTATGTACCAATGTTAGGCAAGTTGAAAGATAATTATAATCAATTCATTCTGCCTAATTTGCAAATTCAGATTATCCTTTTCTTTTATTTTTTTAGAAGATATTCATTAAAATAGAAGTATCCTTTTCTTCTTCTTTTTGTAAATATATTCAACTTTCAGATTTCAAAGGTGATCATGAACAACAAATCTAAAATTTCTTTCAAAAATATTTTTAGAAAAATTCTTATGTAATTTTTCAAATATTCAAGCAGTGGAACTGATTTAATAAGAAAAAATTTTTTGATCAAAACAGTACAAGAGAAATCTAAAATATCATTGATGAGTATGAAATACAAGTGAAAACAATTTTCATTAGGCTTTGGAACACAAGTTATTTCGAAGTCAAAGGTGAAGCAAAGACTTCTGTACAAAGTTAAAGCCTATTTCAAATTATGAGTATCATAAAAAGAAAAATAAATTTGCTATTGGTAGAAACATGTTTCAATCAAATTATTCAAGCATGGAGCATTTCAAACTAAATTTTTTAAACATATAATTCAAAGTATGTAAAACATAACAAGCATGTAATGGATCAAAATCAATTCTTATCAAATAAACTTTTCTTATATAATGATGCACTGATTTCATCCTTAAGGTATGTTTTCAAGTAATTAAAACTTGACTTGATTCTTCTTATATACTTTCATTTACTTTATCATTCATTTCTTCAAAATTTTTTTGAATTTTTTTTCTTAACCAATTAATGAACATTTTAATTTTGTTTTTCATTTTTTACTTTCTTATGCTCTATACTCTATTTGCTCCCTCCTATCCGGTGGAGTTGGAAGGGGCACGAGGTACTTCCACTAGCCTCCTTTTTGTGCCGTTCCTAATATATCCTACACCAAATAGTTGGATCAAATAGTGCCGGGTACTACCACTAGCCTCTCCATTGGCACCATCCCTATGATGAGCAATATAGAAAGGTTAAAATGTTCACTTCAAACTCCCCCTGTTTAAGTGTAATTAATTACGGATTTTATCCTTTCCAAAAGAATGCTCATACAAGTCTCACAAATGTGCCGAATATATTATATTTGTTTTGCTTTTTCTTAAGATTGGAGTATTTGCCTTTACTTAAATTTTACTTCTCTTGAATAATGTTCATTTTTTTTCTTTATCTCTCTCTCTCTTTTTGTTATTCTCAAGTAATTTACATGAAAGAGCAGAATAAAAAAATAATCTAATATATCATATAGATGTATATCATGCAAACAACATTTTCATTATGCTCAAAGATTCATAGCTTCTCACAAGTTATTTTTAAATCAAAATTTTAAGCATAAACTTGTGTATTTCATGGTTATCACATAGGCAAAGATATATTTTAGTGGGTAAACCATGAAACAATTTCTAAAAACAGAAGTCAATCAATACATATATAGACATGATATCAAGAAATTAATAATTAAAGACTTTAATCATGCCACAATAAGATTTAAGTTATTGACTTTGCTTAGCTAATTTATGAGAGAGGTATCTAAAATTATCGATTCATTCTGTATTCTTCAAATCAAATACCTACTAGATTTTTTATGGGTAAACTTTTAGCTGAAGAAGGTCCTCTTTTTTTGCTTGCATGTGAATGTTTATTGTCTCTTATGTGGAGGTGTCATTCAAGTTGAAATCTCTCATTTTCTTGCTTAAGGATCCTGCATTATTAACAAAATCTTTTTCTTTCTTGAAGAAAAGTCATTAGTTTTCTCAAAATACAAAACATTCATACAACATATTTCTTAACTAGATGATTCAACATAAGATATGACAATAATTGAATATTGAGTCACTTTACTCAAGAGATTGCCTAAATATAAGACATGTCACTTGAACTAAAGAGATAGTTTCATTAACAAAGATGGTTCAAGGACAAGCATGTGAGGCAATAGGAAGATTCATCAAGGTCAAATCAATTTCTTATTTTCAGAATCAATTTAGCTTAGATTCTATTTGCCTAAGATAATTATCAATAAGACATGCTAGCTAAGTTTTAATCAAATTATCTTAAACAGTTGTTTCTATCAAAATTCAAATTGTTACATAGAATCAAAATGATAAACTATATTCTCAATAAAATATCTAGTTTCAATAAGAATAGTATGAATTGATATTTCTACAACTAGTATCTTTTCATTGAATATTCTATATGCATTTCTTGAAGAGTAATATCCAAAGAAAACACTTGTTTTATCAAATTTGGCATATCTTTCATTGTTGCGAACATAACATGTACAACTGAAAAACATGAAAGTGTGCAACATTTGATTTTTTTCTTTTTTGAGCTCACAAGGGGTTTTCTTCAAAAATAGATCTAATAGAAACTTTATAATATGACAAGCTGTGATGATAGCATTAATTAAAAAGTTACTATCACAAAGCATTGTTATTATACAAATTTTGTAAGGGTTCTATTTTTATGTTTTTATAACCCCTATATGCAATGGTGTTCTTGGTGCAAAAAACAATTGTATTCAATACCATTTATTGTACAAAATTTATCAACAAATTAGTTTTCAAAGCTATGCCATAATTTTTCACAGTTTGCAAACCTTTTTGTGGAGTGATTGATTAAAACCCTATTTGATTTTGATGAGCTCAAAGCATTTGAGTATATCTCTTGTTTACTAATGAATTCAATTAAGTGTTTCAGTGAAAATCTTGTCTAAGTGTCTCTAGACTTAGTTCATAATATTTTGGATAAGTTAAGAAGTCAGCCTGAACCAAAGTCTGAGACTCGAGTCGACTCCAGAGTATCACGAGTCGACTCCAAGCGTATCAAGTTCACTGGCACGGGCTCGAGTCGACTCCGGATAAGTACGAGTCGACTCCGACTTAGAACAGACAGACGAACAGAAAGCATCAACTCAAAACCTGTCAGCGAGTCGACTCCTGAAGTGCGCGAGTCGACTCCGATGTTCACCGAGTCGACTCCAGGGTAGCAAGAGTCGACTCCAAGGAGCCACAGGCAGAAAAGTCAGAGAGCAGTTTTCGGGTCTGAGATTCGAGTCGACTCCAGTGGAACGCGAGTCGACTCCGATGGTTGGCAAGTCGACTTCAAAGAAAGTGAGAGTCGACTCTCAGAGGAACACAAGGAAAAAGTCAGAGAACATTTTTCAAACTCTGAGATTCGAGTCGACTCCCGCAATACGCGAGTCGACTCCGAGACTCCGCGACCACAAAGAAGACAGAAGACCAATTTACTGTCTCTGAGATTCGAGTCGACTCCCAGACAGCTAGAGTCGACTCCAAGGCAGCTCTACATCAAAAAGACAGAAGACAGTGTTTCGGAAACTGAGAGCCGAGTCGACTCCGGGGAAGTTTGAGTCGACTCCAAGACTGGACGAGGCAAAAGACAAAAGATAGGGCGTTCGGGCTCTGAGCGCCGAGTCGACTCCCAGGATTGTCGAGTCGACTTGAGTGGACCAAATTCAAAAATAGATCCACGGACTCCATGGGATGAGCCGACTCCGAGAAAGCCAAGTCAGCTCCAGAAGTTGGCGAGTCGACTCCAGGTCAAGACGAGTCGACTCCCAGTCTAAGAGGCTACTTTAATTCAAATCCGAAACAGTTGCCGAGTCGACTCCAGAAAAGCATGAGTCGACTCCCGCTACAGCCGAGTCGACTCCTGATCGCGCGAGTCGACTCCAACCCACCAACGGACACATTGTCAGGGTGTACAGAGTGTGCAGAACGGGCAGAAAAAGCTCTCTAACGGCTAGTTTCCGTGGGGGTTGGTTTAAATAGCCACAGAGGACTGTAGCAAAGAAGAGGACAACCATTCCACTCCAAGTAATCAAGCTTTCAATCTCTGCAACTTGTTCTTCAACGAAAAAGAGGGAAGAGCAGCATTAACTGCATCCACCTACTTCTTTCCAACATTGAAAGAGCCTCCTCCTGCATTCAAGTCGACTACACATTCAAGAGGAGACCCGAAGTTCAAGAAGCCCTTCCTCTTCTCCAACTTAAAAGCGTTTGAGGGCTCTTAACTTCGTTATTGTTCATATTGCCATTTATCTGCTTTTGAGAAGCTGTATTTTTCTATTTGTTCTTTTCATCTACACATTGTCTTTGCTTGGTTCAATCGGGGGATTGAATCAAGGGTATAGAGGTTGGTTGGTGAGCCGAGTGTAAAACCAACGTGTAAGGGTTCGATTGTGATCCCGGAAAAACAATCGGGGTTGGTTCTAGTCGGTGAGCCTGGGAAAACCGACCGAGTTCGTTGTGAGCTCATAAAACAACAAGTTTGGTTGTGAGCTTGGAAAACAACCGGCTGTAATCCAAGGGGTTATAGTGAATTCCCAAGTGAGACTTGGAGAGTGGACGTAGGAGCAAGGGTTAGCTCCGAACCACTATAAAACTTGGTGTTTGTGATTGATTGTCTCTCTTTCTCTTACTCTCATATCACTCACAGCACATAGCAATTAATCGAACAACTTGCAATAGCTTTAATTAGTCATCCACATCGTTTTAAATTGTAAGATTATTTTAAAACCCAATTCACCCCCCTTCTTGGGTTGTCTATCTGGGCAACAAGTGGTATCAGAGCCTAAACTCTTCCACCCAAGAGTAAAAGATCGAAATGATAACCCCATTTGGATCTTCCCACATTGAGGGTCAGTCCACCCAAAGACCCCCATTCTTTAATGGATCCGACTACTCATATTGGAAGGCTAGGATGAGAATATTCATCCAAGCCCAAGACTATGAGATGTGGACCATTGTAGTAAATGGGCCATACATCCCATCCATATATGTAGAGGGTGTCACGGTACCCAAACTAGAAAAGGATTGGGATGAACATGACATGAGAAAGGCACAACTAAACTCTAAAGCTATGAATGTGCTTTATTGTGCCTTAGATAGAAATGAAATCAATAGGGTCTCAACTTGCAATTCTGCAAAAGAGTTTTGGGACAGACTTGAAGTGACCCATGAGGGCACGAATCAAGTCAAAGAATCCAAAATAAATATTTTGGTTCATAAGTATGAACTATTTAAAATGGATTCTAATGAAACAATCACATGCATGTTCACTAGGTTTACTGACATTGTCAATGGCCTAAAAAGCCTTGGCAAGAACTATACTAACAGTGAGCTTGTCAGGAAAATCCTTCGTTGTCTACCAAGGTTATGGGAAGCTAAAGTGACGGCAATCCAAGAAGCCAAGGACTTGAACAAGTTACCACTTGAGGAGCTTCTTGGATCCCTAATGACGCACGAGCTAACCATGAAGCAACACAACGAGGAAGAGTCCTCCCATAAGAAAAAGGTAATAGCTCTTAAATCTACTTCATCTAACAAGGACTTGTCTTGCAGTAGCAGCTGTGAAGAAGAAGAACATGAGGAAGATGATGGTGAGGCTCTTCTTGTGTGCAAATTCAGAAAATTCATCAACCACAAGAAGTCCTATCATCAAAGGAGAGGCCCCTCAAATTCCTACCGCAAGGACAAAGGTAAGGAAAGGGAAAATGAGGGGATTGGCTGCTATGAGTATAAAAAACCGGGACACATCAGAGCTGAGTGTCCCTTACTAAAGAAGGGCAACAAGTACAAGAAGAAGAAAGCCCAGCCCTCGTCACCACCTTATCGGACTCCGACGCATCATCTTCATCATCGGATGAAGAACAAGAAGAAAAGGCCAATTTGTGCTTCATGGCCAATGAAAATGAGGTAACATCTGAATCACATCTCGATTTTTCTTTTGATGAACTTTATGATGCATTTAATGAATTAATGATAGAATATAAGGCCATAAATCTTAAGAATAAAGAACTAAAAATAGCTAAACAATCATACATACTTAAATGCGATAAACTAGTTAAGGATAAGGACTGTATCACCATAGAAAATCTAGAACTTAAGACAAGCAACCAACTCTTAATTAAGAAAACTAACACCTTAAGTAAAGATAACGAAGAACTAACTAAGAAATTTTCAGAACTTAAAAACCATAAACAAATCTTAAACAAGGATCTCACAAAAGAACTAAATGATCTAAAAGCAAAAAATCAAACACTAACTAAAGAACTTAACAAATACAAACCTTTGGTTGAAAAATTTACATATAGTTCTGAAAAGTTAAATATGATACTAAATAGTCAACGAGCAGTATTTAATAAAGCGGGTTTAGGATATAAACCAAGAAATAAACAAAAACTTCTTAGTAACTTCTTTGTTAAAGCTGGAGAAAGTAAAACTAAGAAAATAACCTGCTTTTGTTGTGGAACTATAGGTCATAAAGCAAATGTGTGTAATTTTAGGAAAGGTAAAACAAAAAGAAAAATTAAAAGGGTATGAGTTCCAAAAGGAACCAACTTGACTAACCATGAAGGACCCAAGAAAACTTGGGTACCTAAGATGATATGATTTGCTTGTGTAGGAGTGTCTTGCAGCCAAGGTCAACAAAAACTGCTGGTATTTGGACAGTGGCTGCTCAAGACACATGACGGATGACAAGGATCAATTTTTCACCCTTGAAGCTAAGAAGGGAGGTGCTGTGACTTTTGGAGACAACAACCAAGGTCACATCATTGGTATTGGTAAAGTTCAAATTACCCCTTCTACTTTTATTGATAATGTTAGATATGTTGATGGTCTTAAGCATAACTTATTAAGCATTAGTCAATTATGTGACAATGGGTATGATGTTATGTTTAAACCATCACTATGCATTATAACAAACCCTAATGACAATAGTTTAGTTTTTAAAGGAATTAGACGTGGGAATGTGTATGTTGTAGACCTTGAAGATCTTGCCAAACATAACCAATGTCTAGTTGTTAATGAAACTAAGGATAATGATGCTAGCTAGTTATGGCACCGTAAGTTAGGTCATGCAAGCATGGACACAATAACTAAACTAGTTAAAAGAGATTCCGTGATAGGTTTGCCAAAATTAAAATTTGAGAAGAACAAAATATGTGAAGCATGTCAATTTGGCAAACAATCTAGGAACTCATTTAAATCCATAAAATGTGTCTCTACATCTAGACCTCTAGAATTATTACACATGGACCTATTCGGACCAACTAGAACCACTAGCCTAGGTGGAAATAAATATGGTCTAGTTATTGTAGATGACTATTCTAGATACACTTGGGTTATGTTCTTAGCACATAAAGATCAAGCTTTTTCAGTATTTAAAAAGTTTCATAAGGAAGTAACCAATGTTAGAGATACTTCAGTAATAGCCATTAGAAGTGACCATGGTACCGAATTCGAAAATCAGTCATTTGATGAGTTTTGTAGTAAAAAAGGGATAACCCATAATTTTTCTGCACCTAGGACACCACAACAAAATGGAGTTGTGGAGAGGAAAAATAGAACTCTAGAGGAAATGGCTAGAACTATGTTATGTGAAAGTAACCTCCCTAAGTACTTTTGGGGAGAAGCCATTAATACTTCTTGTCATATATTAAATAGAGTTCTATTGAGACCCATCATAAAGAAAACACCTTATGAACTTTGGAAAAACAGAAAACCAAAAGTTAATTACTTTCATGTTTTTGGATGTAGGTGTTTTGTTCATAATAATGGGAAAGATAATCTAGGTAAATTTGACTCTAAATCTGATGAGGGAATATTCTTAGGTTACTCTACAACTAGTAAAGCCTATAGAGTTTTTAATAAAAGAACCTTAGTTATAGAAGAATCTATACATGTTGTATTTGATGATTCTAGTGACATCTCCTCTAGTAAGAAAGTTAACTTTGATGATGATGCTGAAATTCTTGAAGAAAAGATAGATGAGATGACATTACAAGATGATAATCAAAAATTGATTGAAGGAGCATCATCAAGCCAAGAGGCTATTGTGAATCATGGGCTAACTAAAGCTTGGAGGTATGCTCACGGGCATCCTAAGGAACTAATTCTAGATGATCCATCTCAACCGGTTAGGACTAGAGCATCTCTTAGGAATTTAAATAACCATCTAGCTTTCGTCTCACACTTTGAGCCCAAACATATAAAAGAAGCCGAAAATGATGTAAATTGGATAAATGCAATGCAAGAAGAATTAAACCAATTTACTAGAAACAAGGTATGAAATCTAGTAGAGAGACCTTCTGAATATCCGATTATAGGTACTAAATGGATTTATAAAAATAAACTTGATGAAAATGGAATTGTTATAAGGAATAAGGCTAGACTAGTAGCAAAGGGTTATAATCAAGAAGAAGGCATAGATTTTGATGAAACCTTTGCTCCTGTAGCTAGACTTGAGGCTATTAGATTATTATTAGCATATGCATGCTCTAAGGATTTCAAACTATTTCAAATGGATGTAAAAAGTGCATTTTTAAATGGGTATATAAATGAGGAGGTATATGTAGAACAACCTCCTGGTTTTGAAAATCATCAATACCCTAATCATGTATATAAACTGAACAAAGCACTTTATGGTTTAAAACAAGCACCTAGAGCATGGTATGAGAGGCTTAGCAAATTCCTACTAGAACATGAGTTCTCTAGGGGTAATGTAGATACAACACTATTTCTGAAAAAGAAAAACCAAGATATGCTACTAGTACAGATTTATGTTGATGATATCATTTTCGGTGCTACTAACAATCACCTCCGCGAAGAATTTGCTGATTTGATGCAGAGTGAATTTGAGATGAGCATGATGGGAGAGCTGAACTACTTCCTCGGGCTTCAAATCAAACAGTCTGAAGGAGGCATCTTCATCAATCAAGCCAAATATATCAAGGAGATGCTCAAGAAGTTTGATATGGAGGGAAACAAGTCAATCAGCACCCCCATGAGCTCATCATGCAAATTAGACCAAGATGAATCAGGTAAATCTGTAGATCAGAAACTGTATAGAGGTATGATAGGATCTTTATTGTATCTTACTGCAAGTAGACCTGATATTATGTTTAGTGTCTGCATGTGTGCTAGATATCAGGCTAACCCTAAGGAATCACATCTAGTTGCAGTTAAGAGAATTTTTAAATACTTAATAGGAACTAAGAATATAGGGTTATGGTACTCTAAAGAATCTAGCCTAAACTTAATAGGATACACAGATTCAGACTTCGCTGGATGTAAGCTTGATAGAAAAAGTACCAGCGGATCTTGTCAATTTTTAGGAGAAAACCTAATCTCATGGTTTAGCAAGAAACAAAACTCGGTTGCATTATCTACTGCTGAAGCTGAATATGTTGCAGCCGGGAGTTGTTGTGCTCAAATCTTGTGGATCAAACAACAATTAGAAGATTATGGCATTAAACAAGATAAAATACCTATTAACTGTGATAATACAAGTGCCATTAATCTAACTAAAAATCCAATTCAGCATTCAAGAACTAAACACATTGAGATAAGACATCACTTCATAAGAGATCATGTACTGAATGGTGATGTGACACTACAATTTGTTTGTACTGATGATCAATTAGCAGACATTTTTACAAAACCCCTAAGTGAAGAGAGGTTTAGTGTGCTTAGGAGGGGATTAGGAGTGATTGATCCATCCTAGTGGTAGTTTCCACTAGATTCGTTGATTTTGATGATTAGATTGTGGTTAAAATAGAGTTTCTTTTCAATGATCATCAAATCAGATCATAATTTAGTGATTTTCCCTCATTCGGCACGAACATAACATGATTTTTTGGTGCGTGCCAAAGTTAGAGACGACTCGAGTAAGTTTCAGAGTCGGCTCCTAAGGGGGAGTCGACTCGCGCATTTGCGGGAGTCGACTCGCAAAGATGGCAGCAGAGGGGGAGTCGACTCTCATATAGTCAGGAGTCGACTCGAGGTCTACAGGCGCATAAGGAGAGTCGACTCGCGCATATTCTGGAGTCGACTCGAGGTCGAGTCGACTCGCGACTCAGTGGAGTCGACTCGCAGTCGGGATCCGACTTTTTAACCCTAACTTTGTCGTTTCGAAAACACTTCTTTCTCAGCCGCCACTGTTCACAAGCCCTAGAGCTGACTCCTAGGTCATCCCCAGTCGTTCCCAAGCCTTCTCCGTCGACCTTTCACCATCCTTTAGGTTTTCATCCCGTTCTAGGTCATTATGCCGCATAAAACCGTAGTCCGGAAGAGGTCCCGACCCGAGGCCGGTCCCGAGAGGCGCTCCAAGGCTCGGCACGATCCCGCGAGGCCACAACCTCCGGCTCGTTCCCCGCCAAGGGCGGTTCCCGCGAGGCCATTAGCCGGAAAGGCCGTCACCACTGGGAGATATGTCGACTTCGACTATCTCTCCCAGGAAGGGTTCACTATAAGTGATAGACTTAGGGCCCAGGGCTTAGAGTACTTCCTCACCTTAGATCTCCCCACATATCCAGAGCTCATTAGAGAGTTTTACGGTACCGTCCATCGGAGAGATGGGGGTATCGAGGGCACGGTAGCCGGTGTCCCTCTGTTCATTACGGAGGATCTTATTGCCCACATCCTCCACCTTCCACTAGTAGGAGTGGCTCCCACACATCCCGAGGACAGGGTTGAGGCCCTTACGGCCGTTCTAGGGCATCCACCCCAGTCACCCTTAGACGAGGTATCCGCTAGCTCACTTCCGATTGAGATGCGGATCCCCCTAAGTATATTGTCTAGGTCCATCTTCCCTAAGACCGGGAGATTTGACTTTGTATCTGAGAGAGACCTAGCTCTCATGTTCTACATGCTTCATGACACCCCAATCAACTTCCCCAAACTCATATATCGATACATGTGTGAGCCACTAGACAGACCTAGGCTCACTTTGCCCTACGGTATGGTCTTCACCTTGTTATTTAGGGAGTACGAGATTCCTATCCCTGAGGGGGAACCCTTTCGCGCATTGCGATGGACTGATCGCACGCGTGCAGGGACCCTACACAGGATGGGGTTTCGGAAGAGAGAGGGGACATGGGTTAGGAAGTCTTCCATCACCACACAGACCACCAGACCTTCCCCCAGTCCTAAGCCAGACTCTGACCTTCCCGACTTACCAGACTTTCCATCCACTTCTGCTCCTACCACCTCCGCTGGACCCTCCTCCTCGGCTCCACCATCCATGGAGGTCCGCATCGCTCCTGAGCAGCTCCGGGAGCTGCGGCAGGAGATAGTCCGAGATCTGAGGGATGAGTTGCTTCGGGAGCTCCGAGGTTCAGTGCCTGCTCCCTCTCCCGCTCCATCTTCAGCGTTGGTCCCTTTCCTGACGGCCGTGACTGACATGACGGCTCATGTGCGGGAAGAGATCTACAACATGAGGACTTTGCTCCAGGCCCAGTTTCATAGCATGAGTGAGGTCACGAGCACCACTCGACAGATGAGGGAGGACATCGGTCGTGACATGCACACCACTACCGAGGGGGCCGAGCGCTTGTCGAATGTGCTCATCGACAAGCTGGACGCACTTCAGACGTCGGTGACTGAGCTCTCTACTACACATAGCAGAGCCACTTCGTCCATTATCACTCAGCTCGGGCATGTTACAGATGCAGTCACCCTCCTCATGGAGCAGAGCAGATTGAGAGGAGGAGCTACATCCTCGAGAGGAGGAGCCACGTCCTCAAGAGGAGGAGATACATCCTCGAGAGGAGGAGCCACGTCCTCGAGAGGAGGAGATACATCTTCGCGAGGAGGAGCTACATTCTCGAGGAGACCATAGCTACTTTTTGTGTTTTGTTTTGACTGTATTGTTTTGCCTTATTTTTTGTACTCTCAAATGTATTTACATGCAAATCAATACAATGAGTAGCCATATTTTCTTCAATTCTGTGCCATTTGATGATTGATTGGTTGTGCCATTGATTGTGTGTGCTTACCTTCTTTTTGATACGATGACAAAAAGGGGGAGAAATATGTATAAAATATGTAAAAGGAATCAATGAAAATCAAAAAAAACTGTTAAAATACACAAAATTTGTTCTAAGTGGATTTGGTACCTCGAGGCTCATTATCTCTCTTTTGGGGCTCCTAATGGAGTAATCTCCAGAATCTATTCAAGGGATATTCGGAGATTAGCTGAATCCTACTCAAGAACAAATTGACAGATTTTCCCTCTAAAAACAAAAAATTCAGTTCAAAAACTTCAAAGCATTAAAAGGAAATTCAGAGAATCAAAACATAGTAGAATGCATATGTTGAGGGGGAGAATCTGAATATTAATCAAGCTAAATCATTAAAGATATATAAGCCAAACAATTGATTGTATAATATGAAGGCTTATATAATTCCAAATGAAAGGGGGAGCTTTAACTCTAAAATTTATTGTTTCACTCCTTTCAAGCTTGGATAAATTGAATTACCAGACATTTGAATTCAATTATGAATTTTATTTCATTGTTTATTGAGCAATTCACTTTACATATACTCAATGTTTTGTCATCATCAAAAAGGGGGAGATTGTGGAGTGATTGATTAAAACCCTATTTGATTTTGATGAGCTCAAAGCATTTGAGTATATCTCTTGTTTACTAATGAATTCAATTAAGTATTTCAGTGAAAATCTTGTCTAAGTGTCTCTAGACTTAGTTCATAATATTTTGGATAAGTTAAGAAGTCAGCCTGAACCAAAGTCTGAGACTCGAGTCGACTCCAGAGTATCACGAGTCGACTCCAAGCGTATCAAGTTCACTGGCACGGGCTCAAGTCGACTCCGGATAAGTACGAGTCGACTCCGACTTAGAACAGACAGACGAACAGAAAGCATCAACTCAAAACCTGTCAGCGAGTCGACTCCTGAAGTGCGCGAGTCGACTCCGATGTTCATCGAGTCGACTCCAGGGTAGCAAGAGTCGACTCCAAGGAGCCACAGGCAGAAAAGTCAGAGAGCAGTTTTCGGGTCTGAGATTCGAGTCGACTCCAGTGGAACGCAAGTCGACTCCGATGGTTGGCAAGTCGACTTCAAAGAAAGTGAGAGTCGACCCTCAGAGGAACACAAGGAAAAAGTCAGAGAACGTTTTTCGAACTCTGAGATTCGAGTCGACTCCCGCAATACGCGAGTCGACTCCGAGACTCCGCGACCACAAAGAAGATAGAAGACCAATTTACTGTCTCTGAGATTCGAGTCGACTCCCAGACAGCTAGAGTCGACTCCAAGGCAGCTCTACATCAAAAAGACAGAAGACAGTGTTTTGGAAACTGAGAGCCGAGTCGACTCCGGGTAAGTTCGAGTCGACTCCAAGACTGGACGAGGCAAAAGACAGAAGATAGGGAGTTCGGGCTCTGAGCGCCGAGTCGACTCCCAGAATTGTCGAGTCAACTCGAGTGGACCAAATTCAAAAATAGATCCACGGACTCCATGGGATGAGCCGACTCCGAGAAAGCCAAGTCAGCTCCAGAAGTTGGCGAGTCGACTCCAGGTCAAGACGAGTCGACTCCCAGTCTAAGAGGCTACTTTAATTCAAATCCGAAACAGTTGCCGAGTCGACTCCAGAAAAGCATGAGTCGACTCCCGCTACAGCCGAGTCGACTCCTGATCGCGCGAGTCGACTCCAACCCACCAACGGACACATTGTCAGGGTGTACAGAGTGTGCAGAACGGGCAGAAAAAGCTCTCTAACGGCTAGTTTCCGTGGAGGTTGGTTTAAATAGCCACAGAGGACTGTAGCAAAGAAGAGGACAACCATTCCACTCCAAGTAATCAAGCTTTCAATCTCTGCAACTTGTTCTTCAACGAAAAAGAGGGAAGAGCAGCATTAACTGCATCCACCTACTTCTTCCCAACATTGAAAGAGCCTCCTCCTGCATTCAAGTCGACTACACATTCAAGAGGAGACCCGAAGTTCAAGAAGCCCTTCCTCTTCTCCAACTTAAAAGCGTTTGAGGGCTCTTAACTTCGTTATTGTTCATATTGCCATTTATCTGCTTTTGAGAAGCTGTATTTTTCTGTTTGTTCTTTTCATCTACACATTGTCTTTGCTTGGTTCAATCGGGGGATTGAATCAAGGGTATAGAGGTTGGTTGGTGAGCCGAGTGTAAAACCAACGTGTAAGGGTTCGATTGTGATCCCGGGAAAACAATCGGGATTGGTTCTAGTCGGTGAGCCTGGGAAAACCGACCGAGTTCGTTGTGAGCTCGTAAAACAACAAGTTTGGTTGTGAGCTTGGAAAACAACCGGCTGTAATCCAAGGGGTTATAGTAAATTCCCAAGTGAGACTTGGGGAGTGGACGTAGGAGCAAGGGTTAGCTCCGAACCACTATAAAACTTGGTGTTTGTGATTGATTGTCTCTCTTTCTCTTACTCTCATATCACTCACAGCACATAGCAATTAATCGAACAACTTGCAATAGCTTTAATTAGTCATCCACATCGTTTTAAATTGTAAGATTATTTTAAAACCCAATTCACCCCCCCTCTTGGGTTGTCTATCTGGGCAACACTTTTTCATTTGAAACCTTTTGTAAGTTTGTGCCAAAGTAGAAAATATTTCAATTTAAGTGCCAAGAATAAAAGTAACGTTAGCTTTGAGGAATCATCCATAATTACAAAGTCAAGAAGCTTATCTCCTAGGTTCACTATCCTAGAGATCCAAATAAGTTCTTGTGGAGAATTTTCAAAGACTAAGAGATGGAAACATGTTTTCAGATTTAGAAATGATTCTAGTTTGTTTCTCTAGATGACATGCATAGTAAACTTTGACCCTACAGAAATTAATCTAAGCCAATGATAAGATCTTTTGAGATTAAGTACATACTATTATGAGTTGATTTTATATGCCAAAAGTGTTTTTTTTTTGTCTTGGTATTCATAGTGTATATATTCAAAGGCATACCAAGTATATATTGTCATGTCTATGATCAATAAAAGATAATGCCATGGATAAAAACTCTCAATCAAGTATATAAAGAATTCATAGAGTTATTCTTAATAAATTGATGTTGCCCAGAGATGGTCACCCAAGAGGGGGGTGAATTGGGTGTTTTAAAACTTTTCGCCTAATTAAAAATAAAACACACAAATATATGCACTAAAGTAAAGAAGGAGGAATGAGAAAGGTCAATCGCAAACACAAGATTTTATAGTGGTTTGGAGCTTCCACTGCTCCTACATCCACTTCCCAAATCACCTTTGGGAATTTCCACTATAATCCAAGATTACAGTACGGTAGTTTTGCGAGTTCACTACCTAACTCGTTGTTTTACACCGGGCTCACAACAAACCCTAACACCCCCAATTTCACTTAGGCTTGGGACGCCTTTCCCTTGTTCCACGTTCCTTGACTGGAACAAGCACCACAATGAAAGAGTTTACACAGAAAAGAAAAGCTCTAGAAAAGCAAATATGGCAATGATGAACAATAGAACCCGGAAGAATCCTTTTGCCGTTGGAAGCGTGGGAAATGGTGATTCTTTCGATGTGGATTGCGTAGATTTGAGTGTGAGCTTTGAATGCACGAGCGGAAGAGAGTGGTTGAGCTTGAAAGCACTTGATTTCTTCACTTGAATGCACTCACTCCCTTGAACTTCTCTCTCTTGCTTCTCTCTTAAATGATCTAGCTTTTGGGTTGGTGAAAAGTTGTTTTGAAGCACTTAAGAGCTTCCTTTTATAGCCCAAAAAGCAAATATAGCCGTTAGAGATAAAGTAAAAGAGATTTGAAATTCAAACCAAACCTGTAAAAGTTGTCAGTCGCGTCCCAGGCGTTCCGGGGACGTCTCCGCTTCAACGAGAGACGTCTCGGCTACAAGATTTTACTTTTTACGTTGTCTGGGGTCGACTCGGCACTTTACGGGGACGACTCTGCTTGTTTGCACTTTTTGAATGGGGACGACTCCGCTGTCTCGGGGTCGACTCCGCTTCTTTATCTCCGAAAAACATGTCCTCTGGAATTCCCTGAGAGAGCCGACTCCGCTCTTTTAGGGGACGTCTCCGCTGCCTTATCACCGAAAAAATCATTCTCTGGAAAACCCTGAGAGAGCCGTCTCTGCTATCTTGGGGACGACTCGGAAAGTCTCCTTTTTACTTGTGGGGACGACTCTGCTTGCTGTGGGGACGTCTCGCACATATCTCTTGAAAACTGCCTTTCTGCCGCCACTGAGAGAGTCGACTCCGCTACTGAGAGAGTCGACTCCGCTGTCGTGGGGACGACTCGGCAGGTGCCGGAGACGTCTCCAAGTGTGCCAGTTCTTCCTGTTTGTGCCAGAGACGTCTCTGAGACTATCAGGAGACGTCTCGGCTGTCCCTAAACTTTTTCTTTCATCTCAAAAAAAATTCTTCAATAAATTCATAAAAATTATGGGAACTTGCCTAGACATTTCTTAACAATATTCTTAATAAAACACATGAATTTCTCAATTAAATTGTTAAGATAAATGGAATTATACTCTAGTGTTTTGTATTCATCAAAATCCATTAGGGGGTCAACAATCTCCCCCTTTTTGATGATGACAAAACACTGAGTATATGCAAAATTCGAAATTTAAACATATACACAGTATTTGCTCAGATGTACAGGTATAAAGATAATTGAAAGCTAAGTTCTTTTTGACTCCCCCTTTCTTTTCCAGAAGGGCAATTATCTTAAAGCCAATATTCTTCAATTTTATCTCTTCCAATTCAACTTTTAAGCATGAATTTTGTATTTTGCATTCCAATGTATCCATATTGGTTCTACTCCCCTTATCCATATTGGTTCTATGGTTCTACTCCCCCTTTTTGTCATCAACAATGAAGGGGACAAATTATCTGTAGGTGCTTAAAGCATACTTCCTAGTAAGATTCAGCATATTTCCATGAACGACTCAAGAATATTCAAGTTGTGCTCCCCCTGTCCAAGTCATTTCTATTAATGAATTCAGTCATTCATATCACTCCCCCTTTGTTTTGGAATTCATTTCAGACTCATCTTTTTGTTTAGTATAGTTATCACAAGATGTGCCCCCTCTGTTTTAGATGCATTATTTCTTTGTATCAAATTTGAACACTCAAGGTATGTGATGAGATTTTTATGGCACATCACAAACTCACATACACAATCACATACACAGAGTTAGAAATGTACACAGGGTTTCAAAAGAGATAGTATGTCATTCATATGTCATTGTAAACCTTTGAAGTCAGTACATAGTCAAAAGAAGAAATCATTACAAGTATTGATTTCTAATACAAAAAGTGTTTCAAAATAGCCTAGGGTTTACAAAAAGAAGATTCCTAGATGTTTACAAAGCGTCCCTTATCGGCGACGTTGCTCATAAATCCTACAAGCTGCATCTATAAAAGCATTGATTGAATCCATTAAGGTCTTAAATTGATCTCCCTGTGACTTGTGGAAGGCTGCCACAAGTGCTTCAAATTCTTCAGTTGCCATTTCAATCCTCCCTCTAAGTTGGGCAACTAAAGTGCCCACATTGCCTCCTGGGCTTGTCAACTCTTTGAGGCTCTTGGAAATGGTCTTCAAGCTGTCCTTGAGCTCTATTGATCTGAATTTTTGGGAGGCATCCACACCAATTATTTCATGTGTTGTGGCTTCAATTTGACTTCTAATGTCCTTCAGCTCTTGTAGAAGCACTTCATGTGAAGCTCTGAAGGGGGCCAACTCTGTAGAGATCATGGATCTCATCTCCTCCCTCATTTGTTGGCAAATTGCAGATGCTAGGGTGCGCATCTGATCTTCTGAAAGAAAGGAGGGCCCGCTAACTGCAGGAGGTGGTGGCATGGATGTGGAAGGTCCAGCTGAGATGGAGGGTATATCAGGGATATCCAAGTGGCTAGGTGGAGGAGAGTGATGGTCAGACTCATGATGTGGGTTCTCGGGCTCTAGAATTTGGGCTTTTCTCTTTGGTACCTTCACCCACGACCCATCTATCTTATGAAATTTCATTCTTCTCATTGTGCCCTCATTATAATAGTCGGTGTTTCTCAAGGGCTTTGCAGGTTCATTTGTTGGAATGGGAACTTTGAAGTGTTTGAAAACTAAGGTAAAGATCATGCCGTAGGGTAAACTAAACCTAGAATACCTATGACATAGGGCAATGTAGTTTAGCATAAGTCTAGGGAGGTTTAGGGGTATCCCTAGTAGGATATGGTGCATTATAACTAAATCTCGCTCCGAAACAAAATCGAAGCGACCGGTTTTGGGAAATAGGACCCGGTTGACAATACTTAAAAGAAGTCTCATCTCTGCATTTAGGTCCTGGGAATTGACAACATCAAGAGGGCCGCAGTCCTCTCTTCCTAAAAGTAGATTTAGGGCTGATTCCCTTTGGGAATGTGAGGTTGGAGCCTCACCGTCCTTAGGGATTTGTAAGACAGTGGATAGGACATCTTCATTGACTTCTACTAATGTCCCCCGGACATATGCAGTGTACCCTTGGTCCCCTAAGGCCATATTGCTAAAAAGTTCTCTAACTAGGCCGGGGTAGGTCGAGGTATTTAGGGTACAAAGGTGCTCCCACCCTTGGGCTCGGAGTCTCTCTCCAATAGAGAACTCCTCATGATCTAAAAATGAGAAATCTATGTACCTTCCGGTCGTGACTGTGCGATTTGCACAGGAAATAGTCGTGGTTGGCGGAGCAACCGGAGGAGACGGCGGGGAATGTTCTTCCCTCCATTCCTCATCGTCGGCCGCTGCCCTAGGTCGCCTTCCACGGGTTGTCCTAGCTCTTTTGGGTGCCATGATTGGAAATCCTAAGAAAAAGTGGAGAAGGAGGCTAGGGTTTGTGATGGAGAACAAATGGAGGCTAGGGTTTTCATTTTTGGTCGGAGATGAGAGAAGATAGCTCGGGTCGGCTCGAGCTGTTTCACTTATTTTAAAAACCCTAGTTCGGTCCCCGAGACGTCTCTACGACTAAGGCGAGACGTCTCGCCTGGGGGGACGTCTCTGCGACTTGCCAGAGACGTCTCCGGCACTGAAAAATTTCAGACTGAATTTTATCTTTTCCCAAATTTTTATTTAATCGCCCTAAACAACATGATTTCTTTTGATAAACACAGAGTGAATTTGTTTGTGGTCCTCCCCATTAATAATACACCCTATAATAATTTGGTTATGATTTTTGAATTATTAATATTGAAATGAGGAATGTTTGACCAAATTTCGAATACCTATGATATAGGCTCTGAAAATATCTCTATGAAGAGTCCAAGGGAGGGTAACCATCCTCCGAAAAGTCAAACAGTTCGTCATTTAGATTAGATGGATTCATGCTTTCACTTATATTGACCTTGAGATGGATTACTAGTTTGAGTAGCAAAGCAATGCAATACAAATTCAATTCATTTGCTAGGATCATACAAGCTTAAAGCATTCCTCAAGAAATTGAATCTATCTTTACAAAGGGGCTTTGTAAAGATATCAGCCAATTGATTTTCAGTACATACATATTCAATCATCACATCATTTTTCAGCACATGATCCCTAATAAAGTGATGCCTAATCTCTATATGCTTTGACTTAGAGTGTTGGACAGGATTTTTTGTTAAATTAATTGCACTTGTATTATCACATTTAATTGGTATATTATCCATTTTGATACCGAAATCTTCAAGTTGTTGCTGTTTATCAGCATTATAAGAATCTAATTTAAAATAATTAGAAACTGTTTTAACAAACATATTTTTGAAAGATTTTTGGGTGTACCAAGGTTGATATCCCAATCTAGCTTTGTTATACCCAATTCTTGAATTTTCTATCATTAAATTTAGTTTTTCAGAGCTGAGAGTGAATCTTTCAACAATAGGTTTTGTTGCCCAGATAGACAACCCAAGAGGGGGGGTGAATTGGGTTTTTAAAATAATTTGGCTAATTAAAACTTTGTGGATGATTAATTAAAAACTATAGCAAGTTATTTAATTAAAGCCTAGTGCTGTGAGTAATGTGCGGGGAAGAAGATGAGAGACAATGCACTACAAACACAAAGTTTTATAGTGGTTCGGAGCTAACCCTTGCTCCTATGTCCACTCCCCAAGTCTCACTTGGGAATTTCACTATAACCCCCTTGGATTACAGCCGGTTGTTATGCAAGCTCACAACCAAACTTGTTGTTTTACGAGCTCACAACGAACTCGGTCGGTTTTTCCAGGCTCACCGACTAGAACCAACCCCGATTGTTTTTCCGGGCTCACAATCAAACCCTTACACACGTTGGTTTTAACTTGGCTCACCAACCAACCTTAAACCCCTTGATTCAATCCCCCGATTGAATCAAGTAAATACAAGAGATAGAAGAAAACAGAAAATAGCTTCTCAAAAAGCAGATTTAAAACAATATAATCGTAAAGGAGTTAGAAGCCCTCAAACGCTTTTAAGCTGGTGAAGAGGTATGGCTTCTGGAACTCCGGTCTCCTCTTGAAAGAGTGGTCGACTTGAATGCAGGAGGAGGAAGCTTTGATTGTTGGGAAGAAGTTGTTGGAGCAGTAAATGCAGATCTTCCCTTTTTCGTTTAAGAGCACTTGGAGAGCTTGAAAACTTGAATGCTTGGAGTGGAATATCTGTTCTCTGCCTTGCTACAGTCCTCTGTGGCTATTTAAGCCAACCCCCACGGAAACTAGCCGTTACTCTGCTTTTTCTGGCCGTTCTGCACACTCTGCGCAGCCTGACAATATGACCGTTGGTGGGTTGGAGTCGACTCGCGCGATCAGGAGTTGACTCGGCTGTAGCAGGAGTCGACTCACGCTTTTCCGGAGTCGACTCGGCAACTGTTCCAAATTTGAATTAAAGTTGCCGTCTTGACTGGGAGTCGACTTGTCTTGACCTGGAGTCGACTCGCCAACTTCTGGAGCTGACCTGGCAATTTTGGAGTCGGCTCATCCACTGAAGTCCGTGGATCCAATTTTGAATTTTGTCCACTCGAGTCGACTCGACTGTCCTGGGAGTCGACTCGAATCTCAGAGCCCGAACTCCCGATTCTCTGTCTTTTGGCTCATCCAGTCTTGGAGTCGACTCGAACTTCCTTGGAGTCGACTCGGCTCTCAGTTTCCGAAAGTTGGTCTTCTGCCTTTTGACGTGAAGCTTGTCTCGGAGTCGACTCGAGCTGTCTGTGAGTCGACTCGAATCTCAGAGGCAGTAACATGGTCTTCTGTCTGTTGATGGTCGCTCAGTCTCGGAGTCGACTCGCGTACTGCGGGAGTCGACTCGAATCTCAGAGTCCGAAAATCGTTCTCTGACTTTTTCCTTTTGTTCCTCTGAGAGTCGACTCTTACCTTCTTTGGAGTCGACCTGCCAACCATCGGAGTCGACTCGCGTTCCACTAGAGTCGACTCGAATCTCAGACCCGAAAACTGCTCTCTGACTTTTCTTTGTGTTTCTCTTGGAGTCGACTCTTACTATCCTGGAGTCGACTCGTTGAACATTGGAGTCGACTCGCGCACTTCGGGAGTCGACTCATTGACAGTTTCTGAGTTGAAGCTTTCTGTCCTTCTGTCTGTTCTCAGTCGGAGTCGACTCGTACTGATCTGGAGTCGACTCGAGCTCGTGCCAGTGAACTTGATACGCTTGGAGTCGACTCGTGATACTCGGGAGTCGACTCGAGTCTCAGACTTTGGTTCAGCAGACTTCTTACCTTATCCAAAATACTATGAACCAAATCTAGAGACACTTGGACAGAATTTTCACTGAAACACGCAATTGAAACATTAGTAATCACAAGATAACTCAAATGCTTTGAGCTCATCAAAATCAAATGGGATTTTAATCAATCACTCCACAATCTCCCCCTTTTTGATTATGACAAAACTTTGAGTATATGTAAAATGAATTGCTCATAAAACAATGAAGTAAAATCCATAAATGAATTCAAATGTCTGATAATTTAATTTATCCAAGTTTGAAAGGAGTGAAACATTAAATTTCGGAGTTAAAGCTCCCCCTTTCATTTGGAATTATATAAGCCTTCATATTATGCAATCAATTGTTTGGCTTATATGTCATTAATGATTTAGCTTGATTAAAATTCAGATTCTCCCCCTCAACATATGCATTCAACTATGTTTTGATTCTCTGAATTTCCTTTTAATGCTTTGAAGTTTTTGAACTGAATTTTATCTTTTTAGAGGAAAAATCTGTCAATTTGTTCTTGAGTAGGATTCAGCTAATCTCCGAATATCCCTTGAATAGATTCTGGAGATTACTCCATTAGGAGCCCCAAAAGAGAGATAATGAGCCTCAAGGTACCGAATCCACTTAGAACAAATTTGAGTGTGTTTTTAAGAGTTTATCTTTTTATTTATTTCCATTGATTTCTTTTACATATTTTTTCATATTTCTCCCCTTTTACACATTTTATACATATTTCTCCCCCTTTTTGTCATCATACCAAAAAGGAGGTAATCACACACAATCAATCATAAAGCAAAGCACATAATTGAAGATAAAATGTCTACTCATTGTATTGATATGAATGTGAATACATGTGAGAATACAATAAGTAAAGCAAAGCAAGACAAAACACAACTCAAACACATCTATGTCCTCCTCGAGGATGAAGCTTCCCCTCTCGAGGATGCATCTCCTCCTCTGGAGGATGTGGCACCTCCTCTCGAGGATGGTGCTCCTCCTCTCAATCGGCTCTGCTCCATGAGGAGGGTGACTGCATCTGTCACATGTCCGAGCTACGTGATAATAGACGTGGTGGCTCTGCTATGTGTAGTGGAGAGCTCTGTCACCGACGCCTGAAGCCCAGTCACCGATGTCTGAAGTGCGTCCAGCTTGTCGATGAGTACATTCGCCAAGCGCTCGGCCCCCTCGGTGGTGGTGTGCATGTCACGACCTATCTCCTCTCGCATCTGTCGAGTGGAGCTCGTGACCTCACTCATGCTGTGGAACTGGGCCTGGACCAAACTCCAGATATTGTAGATCTCTTCCCGTATATGAGCCGTCATGTCAGTCACGGCTGTCAAGGAAGGGACCAACTGAGAAGATACGGGTGCAGGAGTGGGGGCAGGCACCGCACCTCGGAGCTCCCGAAGCAGCTCATCCCTCAGATCTCGGACGATCTCCTGCCGCAGCTCCCGGAGCTGCTCTGTATCAATACGGACCTCCATAGATGGTGGAACTGAGGAGGAAGGTCCGGCAGAGGTGGTAGGAGCAGGAGGAGTGGATGGGAGGTCTGGATGGTCTGGAAGGTCTGGGTAGTCTGAATCTGGCTCAGGACTGGGTGATGGTCTGGTGGTCTGAGCAGTGAGAGTGGACTTCCTAACCCAGATCCCTTCTCTCTTCCGAAACCCCATCCTGTGCATAGTCCCCGTACATAAGCGATCAGTCCATCGCAAGGCACGAGAGGGTTCCCTCTCAGGAATGGGAATCTCGTACTGCCTAAAAAGAAGAGTGAATAACATCCCGTATGGGAGTGAGAGCCTAGGTCTATCTAGGGGCTCACACATATACCTATAAATGAGCTTTGGGAAGTTGATCAGGGTGTCCTGAAGGATATAAGACATAATAGCTAAGTCCCTCTCATTCACAAAATCAAATCTCCCTGTCTTAGGGAAGATGGACCTGGACAGAATGCTCAAAAGGATTCTCACTTCAATAGGAAGTGAGCTAGCAGATACCTCATCTAGGGGGGACTGAGGTGGATGCCCTAAGACGACCGTAAGGGCCGCAACTCTATCCTCAGGGTGTGCGGGAGCCACCCCTACTAATGGAAGGTGAAGGATATGGGCAATGAGGTCCTCTGTGACACGCAACGGGACACCTACTACCGTGCCCTCGATACCTCCATCTCCCCGATGGACGGTACTGTAAAACTCTTGAACTAGGCCAGGATAGGTGGGAAGGTCCAAGGTGAGGAAGTACTCTAGGCCCTGGGCTCTAAGCCTATCGCCTATGGTGAACCCCTCCCGGGAGAGATAGTCGAAATCGACAAACCTCCCGGAGGTGACGGCCTTCCCGGCCAACGGCCTAACGAGAACCACCCTAGGCGGGGAACGATCCGGAGGTGGTTGCCTCGCGGGATCGTGCCGCGCCTTGGAGCGCCGCTCGGGACCGGCCTCGGGACGGGACCTCTTCCTAACGACGGTCTTACGAGGCATCTTGACCTAAACGGGAAGAAAAATACCTAGAGGACGGTGAAGGACCGACAGAGGAAGCTCGGGACGGACCGGAAATGACCTAGGAACGGACGGAAACTCAATGTCCGGCGAAAAATCGACGGGAAAAGGGCTTGGAGACGATCGGGGATGACCTAGGAGTCGGCTCTAGGGCTTTGTGAACAGTGGCGGCTTGAGGAAAAGTGTTTGCGAAACGACAAACCTAGGGTTAAAATGTCGGATCCCGACTGCGAGTTGACTCCCCTGAGTCGCGAGTCGACTCGACCTCGAGTCGACTCCAGAATATGCGCGAGTCGACTCCCGACAGTGTGCGAGTCGACTCCCCCTCAGCTGCCAACTTTGCGAGTCGACTCCCGCAAATGCGCGAGTCGACTCCCCCTTAGGAGCCGGCTCTGAAACTTACTCGAGTCGTCTCTAACCTTGGCACGCGCCTAAAAACCATGCCATAATCGTGCCAAAAGAGGGAAAATCACCTAATTAAGGACTGATTTGATGATCACTGTATAGAAACTCTATTTTAACCTCATTCTAATCATCAAAATCAATTAATCTAGTGAAAAACCCCACTAGGATGGATCAATCACTCCTAATCCCCTTCTAAGCACACTAAACCTCTCTTCACTTAGGGGTTTTGTAAAAATGTCTGCTAATTGATTATCAGTACACACAAATTGGAGTGACACATCACCATTCAATACATGATCTCTTATGAAGTGATGTCTTATCTCAATGTGTTTAGTTCTTGAGTGTTGAATTGGATTTTTAGTGAGATTTATGGCACTTGTGTTATCACAATTAATGGGGATTTTATCTTGTTTAATGCCATAATCTTCTAATTGTTGTTTAATCCATAAGATTTGAGCACAACAACTCCCGGCTGCAACATATTCAGCTTCTGCAGTGGATAATGCAACCGAGTTTTGTTTCTTGCTAAACCATGAGATTAGATTTTCTCCTAGAAATTGACAGGACCCGCTGGTACTTTTTCTATCAAGCTTACATCCAGCGAAGTCTGAATCTGTGTACCCTATTAAGTTTAGGCTAGATTCTTTAGAGTACCACAGCCCTATGTTCTTAGTTCCAATTAAGTATTTAAAGATTCTCTTAACTGCAGCTAGGTGTGATTCTTTAGGATTAGCCTGATATCTAGTACACATGCACACACTAAACATAATATCAGGCCTACTTGCAGTAAGATACAGTAAAGAACCTATCATACCTCTATAAAGTTTTTGATTTACAGATTTACCTGATTCATCTTGGTCTAACTTACATGATGAGCTCATGGGGGTGCTGATTGACTTGTTTCCCTCCATATCAAACTTCTTGAGCATCTCCTTGATATATTTTGCTTGATTGATGAAGATGCCTCCTTCAGATTGTTTGATTTGAAGCCCGAGGAAGTAGTTCAGCTCTCCCATCATGCTCATCTCAAACTCACTCTGCATCAAATCAGCAAATTCCTCGCAGAGGCGATTGTTAGTAGCACCGAAAATGATATCATCAACATAAATCTGTACTAATAACATATCCTTATTTTTCTTTTTCAGAAATAATGTTGTATCTACATTTCCCCTAGAGAATTCATGTTCTAATAGGAATTTACTAAGTCTCTCATACCATGCTCTAGGTGCTTGTTTTAGTCCATAAAGTGCTTTGTTCAGTTTATACACATGATTAGGGTATTGATGATTTTCAAAACCAGGAGGTTGTTCTACATACACCTCCTCATTAATAAACCCATTTAGAAAAGCACTCTTTACATCCATTTGATATAGTTTGAAGTCCTTAGAGCATGCATATGCTAATAGAAGTCTAATTGCCTCAAGTCTAGCTACGGGAGCAAAGGTTTCATCAAAATCTATGCCTTCTTCTTGATTATAACCCTTTGCTACTAGTCTAGCCTTATTCCTTATAACAATTCCATTTTCATCTAGCTTATTTTTATATATCCATTTAGTACCTATAATTGGATATTCAGAAGGTCTCTCCACTAGATCCCAAACTTTGTTTCTAGTAAATTGATTTAGTTCTTCTTGCATTGCATTTATCCAATTTACATCATTTTCGGCTTCTTCTATATGTTTGGGCTCAAAGTGTGAAACAAAAGCTAGATGATTATTCAAATTCCTAAGAGATGCTCTAGTCCTAACCGGTTGTGATGGATCATCTAGAATTAGTTCCTTAGGATGCCCGTGAGCATACCTCCAAGCTTTAGCTAGCCCATGATCCACTATAGGCTCTTGGTTTGACGATTCTCCTTCAATCAACTTTTGATTATCATCTTGTAATCCCATCTCATCTATCTTTTCTTCAAGTATTTCAATATCATCATCAAAATTAACCTTCTTACTAGATGAGATGTCACTAGAGTCATCAAAAACAACATGTATAGATTCTTCTATAACTAGGGTTCTTTTATTAAAGATTCTATAGGCTTTACTAGTTGTAGAATAACCTAGGAATATTCCTTCATCAGATTTAGGATCAAATTTCCCTAGATTATCTTTTCCATTATTATGTACAAAACACCTACATCCAAAAACATGAAAATAGTTAACTTTTGGTTTTCTGTTTTTTCACAGTTCATAAGGTGTTTTCTTTATAATGGGTCTTAATAAAACTCTATTTAATATATGGCAAGAAGTATTAATGGCTTCTCCCCAAAAGTACTTAGGGAGGTTACTTTCACATAACATCGTTCTAGCCATTTCCTCTAGAGTTCTATTCTTCCTTTCCACAACTCCATTTTGTTGTGGTGTCCTAGGTGCAGAAAAATTATGGGTTATCCCCTTTTTACTACAAAATTCATCAAATAATTAATTTTCGAATTCGGTACCATGGTCACTTCTAATGGCTATGACTGAAGACTCTCTAGCATTTGTTACTTCCTTATGGAACTTTTTAAACATTGAAAATGCTTGGTCCTTATGTGCTAGAAACATGACCCATGTGTACCTAGAGTAATCATCTACTATGACTAGACCATATTTATTTCCACCTAGGCTTGTTGTTCTAGTTGGACCAAATAGGTCCATGTGTAATAATTCTAGAGGCCTAGAGGTAGAGACACATTTTATGGATTTAAAAGAGTTCCTAGATTGTTTGCCAAATTGACATGCTTCACATATTTTGTTCTTTTCAAATTTTAATTTTGGCAAACCTATCACGGAGTCTCTTTTAACTAATTTAGTTATTGTGTCCATGCTTGCATGACCTAACTTACGGTGCCATAACCAACTAGCATCATTATCTTTAGTTTCATTTACAACTAGACATTGGTTATGTTTTGCAAGATCTTCTAGGTCTACAACATATACATTTCCACGTCTAATCCCTTTAAAAACTAAGCTATTATCATTAGGATTTGTTATAATACATAGTGATGGTTTAAACATAACATCATATCCTTTATCACATAATTGACTGATGCTTAACAAATTATGCTTAAGACCATCAACATATCTAACATTATCTATAAAAGTAGAAGGGGTGATTTGAACTTTACCAATACCAATGATGTGACCTTGGTTGTTGTCTCCAAACATCACAGCACCTCCCTTCTTAGCTTCAAGGGTGAAAAATTGATCTTTATCACCCGTCATGTGCCTTGAGCAGCCACTATCCAAATACCAGCAATTTTTGTTGACCTTGGCTGCAAGACACTCCTACACAAGCAAATCATGTCATCTTAGGTACCCAAGTTTTCTTGGGTCCTTCATGGTTAGTCAAGTTGGTTCCTTTTGGAACCCATACCCTTTTAATTTTTTTTTTAGTTTCACTTTTCCTAAAATTACATACATTTGCTTTATGGCCTACTGTACCACAACAAAAGCAGGTTATTTTCTTAGTTTTTGTTTCCCCAGCTTTAACAAAGAAGTTACTAAGAAGTTTTTGCTTATTCCTTGGTTTATATCCTAAACCGGCTTTATTAAACACTGCACGTTGACTATTTAGTATCATGTTTAATTTTTCAGAACTATAGGTAAATCTTTCAACTAAGGGTTTGTATTTATTAAGTTCTTTAGTTAGTGTCTGATTTTCGGCTTTTAGATCATTAAGTTCTTTAGTAAGATCCTTATCTAAGGTTTGTTTATATTTTTTAAGTTCTGAAAATTTCTTAGTTAGTTTTTCATTTTCTTTAGTTAAGGTGTTGGTCTTTTGAGTTAAAAGTTGGTTGCTTGTTTTAAGTTCTATATTTTTTTTGGTGATTAAATCCTTATCCTTAACTAATTTATCGTATTTATGTAGGTATGATTGATTAGTTATTTTCAGTTCTTTATTCTTAAGATTTATAGCCTTATATTCTACCATTAATTCATTAAATGCATCATAAAGTTCATCAAAAGAAAAATCGGGATGCGTGTCGGAAGTTACCTCGTTTTCGTTGGCCATGAAACAGAAATTGGCCTTCTCTTCTTGTTCATCATCTGATGAGGAGGATGATGAGTCGGAGTCCGATAGGGTAGTGACAAGTGCCTTTTTCTTCTTGTACTTACTCCCCTTCTTCAGTAAGGGGCACTCCGCTCTTATGTGACCCGGCTTCTTGCACTCGTAACAACCAATCCCCTCATTTTCCCTTTCCTTACCTTTGTCTTTGCGGTAGGAATTTGAGGGGCCTCTACTTTGATGATAGGACTTCTTGTGGTTGATGAATTTCTTGAACTTGCGCACAAGAAGAGCCTCACCACCATCTTCCTCATCTTCTTCTTCTTCACTGCTGCTGTTGCAAGACAAGTCCTTGTTAGAAGAAGTAGATTTAAGGGCTATTACCTTTTTCTTATGGGAGGACTCTTCCTCGTTGTGTTGTTTCATGGTGAGCTCGTGCGTCATGAGGGATCCAAGAAGCTCCTCAAGTGGTAGCTTATTCAAGTCCTTGGCTTCTTGGATTGCTGTCACTTTAGCTTCCCACGACCTCGGTAGACACCGAAGGATTTTCCTGACAAGCTCACTGTTAGTATAGTTCTTGCCAAGGCTTTTTAGACCATTGACAATATCAGTAAACCTAGTGAACATGGATGTGATTGTTTCATTTGAATCCATTTTAAATAGTTCATATTTATAAACCAAGATGTTTATTTTGGATTCCTTGACTTGATTCGTGCCCTCATGGGTCACTTCAAGTCTGTCCCAAATTTCTTTTGCTGAATTACAAGTTGAAATCCTATTGAATTCATTACGGTCTAAGGCACAATAGAAGACATTCATTGCTTTAGAGTTTAATTGTGCCTTCCTCATGTCATGTTCATCCCAGTCCATTTCTAGTTTAGGTACCTTAACACCATCTACGTAAATGGATGGGATGTATGGCCCATTTACTACAATGGACCACATCTCATAGTCTTGGGCTTGGATGAATATTCTCATCCTAGCCTTCCAGTATGAGTAGTCAGATCCATTGAAGAAAGGGGGTCTTTGGGTGGACTGACCCTCAATGTGAGAAGATCCAAATGGGGTTGTCATTTTGATCTTTTAACTCTTGAGTGGAAGAGTTTTTGGCTCTGATACCACTTGTTGCCCAGATAGACAACCCAAGAGGGGGGGGTGAATTGGGTTTTTAAAATAATTTGCCTAATTAAAACTTTGTGGATGATTAATTAAAAACTATAGCAAGTTATTTAATTAAAGCCTAGTGTTGTGAGTAATGTGCGGGGAAGAAGATGAGAGACAATGCACTACAAACACAAAGTTTTATAGTGGTTCGGAGCTAACCCTTGCTCCTACGTCCACTCCCCAAGTCTCACTTGGAAATTTCACTATAACCCCCTTGGATTACAGCCGGTTGTTTTGCAAGCTCACAACCAAACTTGTTGTTTTACGAGCTCACAACGAACTCGGTCGGTTTTCCCAGGCTCACCGACTAGAACCAACCCCGATTGTTTTCCCGGGCTCACAATCAAACCCTTACACACGTTGGTTTTAACTTGGCTCACCAACCAACCTTAAACCCCTTGATTCAATCCCCCGATTGAATCAAGTAAATACAAGAGATAGAAGAAAACAGAAAATAGCTTCTCAAAAAGCAGATTTAAAACAATATAATCGTAAAGGAGTTAGAAGCCCTCAAACGCTTTTAAGCTGGTGAAGAGGTATGGCTTCTGGAACTCCAGTCTCCTCTTGAAAGAGTGGTCGACTTGAATGCAGGAGGAGGAAGCTTTGATTGTTGGGAAGAAGTTGTTGGAGCAGTAAATGCAGATCTTCCCTTTTTCGTTTAAGAGCACTTGGAGAGCTTGAAAACTTGAATGCTTGGAGTGGAATATCTGTTCTCTGCCTTGCTACAGTCCTCTGTGGCTATTTAAGCCAACCCCCACGGAAACTAGCCGTTACTCTGCTTTTTCTGGCCGTTCTGCACACTCTGCGCAGCCTGACAATATGACCGTTGGTGGGTTGGAGTCGACTCGCGCGATCAGGAGTCGACTCGGCTGTAGCAGGAGTCGACTCACGCTTTTCCGGAGTCGACTCGGCAACTGTTCCAAATTTGAATTAAAGTTGCCGTCTTGACTGGGAGTCGACTTGTCTTGACCTGGAGTCGACTCGCCAACTTCTGGAGCTGACCTGGCAATTTTGGAGTCGGCTCATCCACTGAAGTCCGTGGATCCAATTTTGAATTTTGTCCACTCGAGTCGACTCGACTGTCCTGGGAGTCGACTCGAATCTCAGAGCCCGAACTCCCGATTCTCTGTCTTTTGGCTCATCCAGTCTTGGAGTCGACTCGAACTTCCTTGGAGTCAACTCGGCTCTCAGTTTCCGAAAGTTGGTCTTCTGCCTTTTGACGTGAAGCTTGTCTCGGAGTCGACTCGAGCTGTCTGTGAGTCGACTCAAATCTCAGAGGCAGTAACATGGTCTTCTGTCTGTTGATGGTCACTCAGTCTCGGAGTCGACTCGCGTACTGCGGGAGTCGGCTCGAATCTCAGAGTCCGAAAATCGTTCTCTGACTTTTTCCTTGTGTTCCTCTGAGAGTCGACTCTTACCTTCTTTGGAGTCGACCTGCCAACCATCGGAGTCGACTCGCGTTCCACTGGAGTCGACTCGAATCTCAGACCCGAAAACTGCTCTCTGACTTTTCTTTGTGTTTCTCTTGGAGTCGACTCTTACTACCCTGGAGTCGACTCGTTGAACATTGGAGTCGACTCGCGCACTTCGGGAGTCGACTCGTTGACAGTTTCTGAGTTGAAGCTTTCTGTCCTTCTGTCTGTTCTCAGTCGGAGTCGACTCGTACTGATCTGGAGTCGACTCGAGCTCGTGCCAGTGAACTTGATACGCTTGGAGTCGACTCGTGATACTTGGGAGTCGACTCGAGTCTCAGACTTTGGTTCAGCAGACTTCTTACCTTATCCAAAATACTATGAACCAAATCTAGAGACACTTGGACAGGATTTTCACTGAAACACTCAATTGAATTCATTAGTAATCACAAGATATACTCAAATGCTTTGAGCTCATCAAAATCAAATGGGGTTTTAATCAATCACTCCACAGGTTTTAATATGTCAACTTATTTAGTTAATCTTCTATTATCTTCTGAAAGTAATTCATTATTTTTCTTAAGTTTATCATGGCTTTCAGTAAGAAGTTGGTTTTTCTGATTTAGTTCTTTATTTTCCTCAATTAAGATTTCAGTTTCATTAGTATGTTTTCTAATTAGTATTTCATAATTATTAGACAGTTTCAGTTTTTCATTTATGAGGATTTTCTTTTCATTCTTCAGGTTCTTATTTTTACAAATGAGTTTTTTATGTTCTTTCATTAGATCAAGAAATGCATCATGTAACTCATCAAGTATAAAATCATTTTCAAGTTTATCATATACTTCATATTCAGAAGAGGAAACACTTCGCGTTTCAATACATACCTCGTCCTTGTGTGCCACAAAGCATAGGTTACATTCTGCCTAATTTGCAAATTCAGATTATCCTTTTCTTTTATTTTTTCAGAAGATATTCATTAAAATAGAAGTATCCTTTTCTTCTTCTTTTTGTAAATATATTCAACTTTCGGATTTCAAAGGTAATCATAAACGACAAATCTAAAAGTTCTTTCAAAAATATTTTTAGAAAATTTTTATGTAATTTTTCAAATATTCAAGCATTGGAACTGATATAATAAGAAAAAAAATTTGATCAAAAGAGTACAAAAGAAATCCAAAATATCATTGATGAGTACGAAATACAAGTGAAAACAATTTTCATTAGGTTTTGGAACACAAGTTATTTCAATGTCAAAGGTGAGCAAAGACTTGTGTACAAAGTTAAAGCCTATTTCAAATTATGAGTATCATAAAAAAAAAAATTGCTATTGGTAGAAACATATTTCAATCAAATTATTCAAGCATGGAGCATTTCAAACTGAATATTGAAAACATATAATTCAAAGTATTGAAAACATAACAAGCATGTCATGGATCAAAATCAATTCTTTTCAAATAAATTTTTCTTTTATAATTATGCACTGATTTCATCCTTAAGGTGTATTTTCAAGTGATTAAAACTTGACTTGATTCTTCTTATATACTTTCATTTACTTTATCATTCATTTCTTCATTTTTTTTTTGAATTTCTTTCCTTAACCAATTAATGAACATTTTGATTTTATTTTTCGTTTTTACTTTCTTATGCTCGATACTCTATTTGCTCCCTATCCGGTGGAGTTGGAAGGAGCACGAGGTACTACCACTAGTCTCCCTCTTGTGCCATTCCTAATATATACTACACTAAATAGTTGAGTCAAATAGTGCTGGGTACTACCTCTAGCCTCCCCATTGGCACCATCCCTATGATGAGCAATATAGAAAGGTTAAAATGTTCACTTCAAACTCCCCCTGTTTAAGTGTAATTAATTACGGATTTTACTCCTTCCAAAAGAATGCTCATACAAGTTTCACAAATATGCTGAATATATTATACCTGTTTTGTTTTTTCTTATAATTGGAGTATTTGCCTTTACTTATATTTTACTTCTCTTGAATAATGTTCATTTTCCTTTCTTTATCTCTTTCTCTTTTTGTTATTCTCAAGTAATTTACATAAAAGAGCGGAATAAAAAAATAATCTAATGTATCATATAGATGTATATCATGCAAATAATATTTTCATTATGCTCAAGGATTCATAGCTTCTCACAAGTTATTTTTAAATCAAAATTTTAAGCATAAACTTGTGTATTTCATTGTTATGACATAGGCAAAGATATATTTTAGTTCGGGTAAACCATAAAACAATTTCTAAAAGCGTAAGTCAATCAATACATATATAGACATGATATCAAGAAATTAATAATTAAAGACTTTAATCATGCCACAATAAGATTTAAGTTATTGACTTTGCTCGGCTAATTTATGAGAGAGGTATCTAAAATTACCGATTCATTCTGCATTCTTCAAGTCAAATACCTACTAGATTTCTTATGTGTAAACTTTTAGCTGAAGAAGGTCCCCTTTTTTTGTTTGCATGTGAATGTTTATTGTCTCTTATGTGGAGGTATCCTTCAAATTAAAATCTCTCATTTTCTTACTTAAGGATCCTGCATTTATTAACAAAATCTTTTTCTTTCTTGAAGAAAAGTCATTAGTTTCTTCAAAATACAAAACATTCATACAACATATTTCTTAACTAGATGACTCAACATAAGATATGACAAAAATTGAATATTGAGTCACTTTACTCAAGAGATTGCCTAAATATAAGACATGTCACTTGAACTAAAGAGATAGTTTTATTAACAAAGATGGTTCAAGGACAAGCATGTGAGGCAATAGGAAGATTCATCAAGGTCAAATCAATTTCTTGTTTTCAGAATCAATTTAGCTTAGATTCTATTTGCTTAAGATAATTATCAATAAGACATGCTAGCTAAGTTTTAATCAAATTATCTTAAACAGTTGTTTCTATCAAAATTCAAATTGTTACATAGAATCAAAATGATAAACTATATTCTCAATAAAAGATCTAGTTTCAATAAGAATAGTATGAATTGATATTTCTACAACTAGTATCTTTTCATTGAATATTCTATATGCATTTCTTGAAGAGTAATATCCAAAGAAAACACTTGTTTTATCAAATTTGGCATATCTTTTATTGTTGAGAATATAACATGTACAACTGAAAAACATGAAAGTGTGCAACATTTGATTTTCCCTTTTTTGAGTTCACAAGGGGTTTTCTTCAAAAATAGATCTAATAGAAACTTTATAATATGACAAGCTGTGATGATAACATTAATTAAAAAGCTACTATCACAAAGTTTTGTTATTATACAAATTTTTTAAGGGTTCTATTTTTATGTTTTTATAACCCCAATATGCAATGGTGTTCTTGGTGCAAGAACAATTGTATTCAATACCATTTTCTGTACAAAACTTATCAACAAATTGGTTTTTGAAGCTATGCCATAAATTTTCACAGTTTGCAAATCTTTTTCATTTAAAATTTTTTGTAAGTTTGTGCCAAAGCAGAAAATATTTCAATTTAAGTGCCAAGAATAAAACTAACGTTAACTTTGAGGAATCATCCACAATTACAAAGTCAAGAAGCTTATCTCCTAGGTTCACTATCCTAGAGATCCAAATAAGTTCTTGTGAAGAATTTTCAAAGATTAAGAGGTGGAAACAATGTTTTTAGATTTAGAAATGATTTTAGTTTGTTTTCCTAGATGACATGCATAGCAAACTTTGACCTTACAGAAATTAATCTAAGCCAATGATAAGATCTTTTAAAATTAAGTACATACTAGCATTAGTTGATTTTATATGCCAAAAGTGGTTTTTTTTTTGTCTTGGTATTCATAGTACATATATTCAAAGGCATACCAAGTATACATTCTCATGTCTATGATCAATAAAAGATAATGCCATGGATAAAAACTCTCAATCAAGTATATAGAGAATTCATAGAGTTATTCTTAATAAATTGATTAATCATTTAGCAACTTATCCAACAGTAAGTAAAGCATACTATAAAATGAAGTGATTTGATTATATTTTTAAAAATATTACCTATATCATAAAATTGATTAATACCTGCAATTCATGTTTTAATCAGATACTAAGGCAAAGAGAATGATGAGATGCAAGGATTACTTATTTCATTATTCTTTTCATTTCAATTACTTTTCTTAAGTATATTTTAAGTTTTATTCTTTAATATATGTCTAGAGCACCCAATGTCCAAATTAACATCTTTTGTTAGAGCCTTGAGTGCTAGATACACCTGCAGAAAATATTCAGATTTTCAACTTAGGAACCCAAGCTCTTTTGGATCCTTGCAGGTTAGCTATTTTTGTTCCTTTTGGAACCCATATTTTCTTAATAGCTATTTTGTCCATAGGCTTGCAGATTTTAGGATTACAAGGAGTGTATTTCTGCATCCTCTTATTAAATTTAACAAACATAGATTTAACATGAGTAGTAGATAAACCTTCAGTTTTCTGTTTTTGCCTTTTAGGTTCATCAAATTTGTAATATAAAGATTTAGGAACAACAGAAGAGATTTTCCATAGCTTTTGTTCCTGTTTATCAGCATTATAAGAATCTAATTTAAAATAATTAGAAACTATTTTAATAAATATATTCTTGAAAGATTTTTGGGTGTACCAAGGTTGATATCCCAATCCAACTTTGTCATACCCAGCTCTTGAATTTTCTATCATTAAATTTAGTTTTTCAGAGCTGAGAGTGAATCTTTCAACAATAGATTTTAATATGTCAACTTATTTAGTTAATCTTCTATTATCTTCTAAAAGCAATTCATTATTTTTCTTAAGTTTATCATGGCTTTCAGTGAGAAGTTGGTTTTTCTGATTTAGTTCTTTATTTTCCTCAATTAAGATTTCAGTTTCATTAGTATGTTTCTTAATTAGTGTTTCATAATTATTAGACAGTTTCAGTTTTTCATTTACTAGGATTTTCTTTTGACGCAATCGGGGTGGACTGCAGATTTTTTTCTTCTTTGAGGATGCCTGAATCTTTCTTCTCTTTTTTTGTTTTTTCCAAAGCAATGGCAATGGAGGCTAGGGTTCTTTGTGGTGGAAGGAAGGAGGAAGAAGATGGGTTGCTGGATGGCGAGATTGGGTTCAAGGAGGGTCAACCAATGGACCAAATTGGACACCAATTTTAGTGGGGGCTGAAATTGGCTAGACCAATTGATTAGGCTGAATTGGGTTTTGTGGAGTCCTAATGGCAATAGGACTTAGAGGAGGACGTGGGAAAGGAGTCTTGGGCATGAGTGAGGCGCTGAAATACTGATGTGGCATTCAAGGAGGGTGCACACAAGGGGTGGAGGCGTGAGAACAAAGGAAGGGATAAGGATAAACTTGAGTTGGTTAGGAAAATCTCATCCAAAACCAACCCAGCTTGTGATGGCGTAAAGGGGAGGCATCCCACCTCTTCCTTCAGCTCCCTTGGCGTCGCACCAAGCAAGAGAATAGCTTCTCTTCACATAAACAAAAGGGAAATTTCGAAATTCAAAACTAACTTCATGCATCATACCCTCCTTTATATAGAAAGTAAGGTTGGCAAAGGATAAGGATAAGGACTACATAGAATTTTAAATTAGACTCCTAATTATATAAGGACTCAATTCAAAATTTAAATTTTCTAATTGACCAATTAAAGGCCTTGACACCTAAGCCTAGACACCTAGGAATCCATTCCTTATGGCGTGTGGATTGAAACCCATCAAAAGGAATTCAGCCACATGTCATGAGTTTGAATCTAGGTGGACTCCTTCTCGGGTACCAACATCAGCATGAAGTTTGGGAGACTCCTCAAATATCATCTGATCTCCAAATTTCATGTTCTTATAGTCATTGGAAAGCTACAGATTTCACTTTCGAACAAAATTTGAATCAACTTAATCAGACTTTTGTAGCTCCCAAAATCTTTAAAATACCATATGGTGTTCAATCTGTCATGGATTTCAACTGGATCTGAACTCTGAATTTCTTCCACATGTGAGAGGTCTTCATGGTTGAACTTCTCTTTATTTTGACATGTGACCACTTCTAATTAGCCATGGACCCATTCATGCCTTGGACTCAATCTAATTGATATTGAAGAGGCTAACCCATTGTGAATCAAATCACTTATTGCATGGACTCAATCTAATTTCAGCTTGGACTCAACTTTGCTTGGACTAAAATTCTTTCCACTCCTTCACCCAATGTCCCATGCCATTAGAATGAGGGTGGTGCTTCATGGTTGGGCTTCATCTCCACGCTCTCCCCATGATTCAATTGGGCTCAACATGATTGATATTGGAACTTCTTGAACCCCATGAAACTTGGTACACACCCAAGAAGGGAACTCAATCTCCATGCCCAAGGGACTAGACCCAATACTCCATGCCCAGGAGGGATGCTCCTGCATCAATTCCACCCTTCTTGAAAAAGACTCGACTCCGTCGAATTTTGCATTTGATAGAGCTCGTAGAAGTTCGGGTTCAGCTGTTGGACTCCCTCCGTCTTTAATCATGTGCAATCTGAAATTAGTCGGTCCTCCAATAAAAAACTTCTGGTATCCTCCTCGGCATGTGGGCATGATCTGATCAACTAGGATTTTCTCAATGGTGTCCATCGGGGCTGATCGTCGAAGAAGTGTTGATGATATAGGTGGGATGTCTTCATCTTTAACATAGCGACCATCATAGGGCTGCAACTCTTCAACATAGTGACCATCGTAGGGCTGCAACTCTTCAACATAGAAGATGGGGCTAACCTGCAAATCATCTGATAACTCGAACACAAAGGTCTTGGGTCCCATCCACTTCAGCACCTTGAAGAATTCGACTTGGCAGGGTTGAAGCTTCTAAAAATTTTGGCGTTCAGTACTCAACTGCATTAACACAAAGTCTCCTTCCTTGCGTAGGGTTAGCAGATAGAACCTATCCTCCACCATGGTGACTATCTTGACATAGCCAAAGTGACTACCAAGGCCTCCGCCATGGACTTATCGAACAATATGATCACAAAGTGAGGTCTCCGAG